>NW_020928651.1:0-1264 GCF_003984885.1 Neopelma chrysocephalum | reverse complement strand
TACCACAAAGAGAGTCTCCTGTAGGGCTGACTCTCCTCTCCTACCTCTGGAGCTCAAGAACAGAGAGGGAAAAGGAGCCACAGCAAATGTGAGGACGTGTGGGGTGGGACCAGCAGGGGCATGGGCAGGAACAGCCTTGTGTCAGCATCTGTGTCTGGGAGAAATAAGGATAGGGAAGAGAAGAATGTGCCAGAGCTCTCAGTGTGTGTGTTGTGCACACACCTTGGGCACCAAAATATCTCCCTGTGTAAAAGTTTGCTGCAAGATGATGATTTAGACATTTGTTCTTGGACTGATTACTGTTGTTATTCTCTGAAAGTGCAATCAGCTTCTCAGAATTTTGTCTAGGCTTCCTTTAATGTCCAAGTGATGCAATGAAGACGTAAAGGTTTTGTGGCACTTAGAAATTTCTGAAATCTCTTTTTAGTGTTTTAAAGTTAATCTCTCCATTGCAAACTCAGTCAGGCATGATCTCACCTTTTGGCTTAAAAATCATTGCAACTTGCCAAAGAGTGTTGCTATTCCTCACCTTTGAAATATAATTTGATCTTCTCATGGAACTCTAACAATAAGAGTTTTTTGATGAGCTGGAGACAATTGCAGAAAAATAACAACTTGGCACAAGGGAATGTAAAATGACTGATAATTTTGCAGAAAAAAAAGTACAAGCACACGACCTCTGAGGCTGTAATGCAGCAAATGTCCCTGCCTATAGCATATAAGCAAAACTGAGACATTCCAAAACATTTTTGTTTCCTCCCTACTGCCTAATCTTCTGAAGTGCAAACTTATTTTTGCCTTTGCTAATAATTTTATCCTCATTAAAGGATGTCGTTGTCATCAGAGATTTTCATATGCCAAATATTTGTTAAGGGGGTACAAAAATCCCTTCCAGACCTCCCCCTTATTTGACTAAAGCTTCTCTGCACAGTTGAGAACCCAGGAGCTACACCAAACGCCAGATCCATTACCATATCCCTCGATAGTTTAAACCCAACTCAGTAGCTTCATTACATGACACTACAGATTACAATTCAGATACAAGTGCTCAGTCCTTGGCTAGTCACTGTGAATAAAATCATCTCTTTTAAGGTAAAAAAAAGCAGTAACAAGGCAATGTAAATCTTTTAGGATCACAAAGGAATCTCTGTCACTTAGCAACTGCTACTGACAATTGTATTTTATGATCACAGTGTTTTAGCACTGTGGCTGGTACTTGTCAGTCCACTCCTGCTCCAAAAGTATCTTTGGGCATCTTGGTTTT
>NW_020928650.1:0-470 GCF_003984885.1 Neopelma chrysocephalum | reverse complement strand
TGGGACCATGAGTCCTTATCACTGATCACTGAGTGGGGAGGAATCACAGCACTGACTATTCACATAAGTACAAACTGAGAAGAATTCTGACCTACATCAGCTGCCTTTCTCCCCAAGCCCTTATTCACTTCTTACACCTCTACTGAGAACCTCCACTATGGATCCCAAACCTACACATAATCTTATACTTTGTAGACCTTAGTTTCAATAGTTTTCCCACTATTTTAGAGAGCATAATCCACGTGAGCAACTTGGAGCTAAGACAATGCAAACCTATCTCCCCACTCAATGGCAGTTTTGTGAAGGCAGATCCATAGGGAGATCTCTGTAGAGGTGTAAGAAGTGAATAAGGGCTTGGGGAGAAAGGCAGCTGATGTAGGTCAGAATTCTTCTCAGTTTGTACTTATGTGAATAGTCAGTGCTGTGATTCCTCCCCACTCAGTGATCAGTGATAAGGACTCATGGTCCCA
>NW_020928649.1:0-384 GCF_003984885.1 Neopelma chrysocephalum | reverse complement strand
TGAGGATGAAGCCGAGGATGAAGCTGAGGATGAAGCCGAGGATGAAGTCGAGGATGAAGTCGAGGATGAAGCTGAGGATGAAGCCGAGGATGAAGCTGAGGATGAAGCTGAGGATGAAGCTGAGGATGAAGTCGAGGATGAAGCTGAGGATGAAGCCGAGGATGAAGCTGAGGACGAAGCTGAGGATGAAGCTGAGGACAAGGCCGAGGATGAAGCTGAGGACGAAGCCGAGGACGAGGACAAGGGTGAAGCCGAGGCCGAGGGCAGACACGTATGGCGCATGCAGGGCTCACGTGTTGAACTCCATGGAACAGCAAACGGCCCGTCCAAGTCACGGGAGGATCTCCCGTGGCCAGGGCACTGAGAGCGACATGCCCTGAAGGA
>NW_020928648.1:0-345 GCF_003984885.1 Neopelma chrysocephalum | reverse complement strand
AGTTTGAAAAGAACTGTGAAAATTAGGTTGTGAGGAAAAAATGGCAGATACATAAAATGGTTTAAAGAAATGTCTGTAGGAAGAATGCTTTTTATGAGAAGTCGGTGCAGAACCAGAACATCTGTGACAGAGATCCTCTGACAGATACGCAGTGACACAGCTTTCAGAGTGGGAGGATAGGAGATGCAAGTAGAAATATTCTCAGTAGCTCTATTAGTGTATCAGAAAATGAGTATTCTTTAGAAACAAAACCCAACTAAACAGATCTCTAAGAAGCCAGGTAGAGGTGGATCATTCAGTATCACACTTACTATTGAAAATTACAGTGCATGGAACCTACCTGGC
>NW_020928647.1:0-393 GCF_003984885.1 Neopelma chrysocephalum | reverse complement strand
AGTTTGAAAAGAACTGTGAAAATTAGGTTGTGAGGAAAAAATGGCAGATACATAAAATGGTTTAAAGAAATGTCTGTAGGAAGAATGCTTTTTATGAGAAGTCGGTGCAGAACCAGAACATCTGTGACAGAGATCCTCTGACAGATACGCAGTGACACAGCTTTCAGAGTGGGAGGATAGGAGATGCAAGTAGAAATATTCTCAGTAGCTCTATTAGTGTATCAGAAAATGAGTATTCTTTAGAAACAAAACCCAACTAAACAGATCTCTAAGAAGCCAGGTAGAGGTGGATCATTCAGTATCACACTTACTATTGAAAATTACAGTGCATGGAACCTACCTGGCATCTTAGAGATCTGTTTAGTTGGGTTTTGTTTCTAAAGAATACTCATT
>NW_020928646.1:0-419 GCF_003984885.1 Neopelma chrysocephalum | reverse complement strand
TCTTAGAGATCTGTTTAGTTGGGTTTTGTTTCTAAAGAATACTCATTTTCTGATACACTAATAGAGCTACTGAGAATATTTCTACTTGCATCTCCTATCCTCCCACTCTGAAAGCTGTGTCACTGCGTATCTGTCAGAGGATCTCTGTCACAGATGTTCTGGTTCTGCACCGACTTCTCATAAAAAGCATTCTTCCTACAGACATTTCTTTAAACCATTTTATGTATCTGCCATTTTTTCCTCACAACCTAATTTTCACAGTTCTTTTCAAACTTAGACACATGCAAGTTCTGCTCTCACTGAGCCCAAAAGAAACATGTTCAGGTTTCCACAGTATAAAAAACTATTATGTGTTCACTTTGCACGTGTCTAAGTTTGAAAAGAACTGTGAAAATTAGGTTGTGAGGAAAAAATGGCAG
>NW_020928645.1:0-368 GCF_003984885.1 Neopelma chrysocephalum | reverse complement strand
TGTGTGTGTGAAAGAGAGAAAGAGAAATGCAATTAGAGACAAGAACAATCTTCTCTGCCGTTTGTCAGCTTCTCTCACACACAGCTCCACCCTGCCCCTCACACATGGAGTGCCCTCTCTGAACTGAGCTGTCAGGCGATTGTCCTTGCTTCTCTGAAATCCATCCTTAAAAATCCACCTCTGCTGCAACGTCTAAAATAAATCAGCTAATTAATGATGGTTATGTTGAGGGGCAGGGTGGAGCTGTGTGTGAGAGAAGCTGACAAACGGCAGAGAAGATTGTTATTGTTGGTGGATTTGAAGGAAGAGTGTGTGTGTGTATGTGTGTGTGAAAGAGAGAAAGAGAAATGCAATTAGAGACAAGAACA
>NW_020928644.1:278-456 GCF_003984885.1 Neopelma chrysocephalum | reverse complement strand
GCTTGTCTGTCCTGAAATTCACTTCACTACTGTGAAGATACTTCCACGAGTATCTGCCATGCGGAGATCACTGTTGAGAATGTGACTGTCCTCTCCATGACTGAAAAGGTTAAACAGCATCTTAAAACCATAGACTCAAATTACTCTGTGCACAAGCTTCATCAGAAACACGAATGAT
>NW_020928644.1:0-178 GCF_003984885.1 Neopelma chrysocephalum | reverse complement strand
GCTTGTCTGTCCTGAAATTCACTTCACTACTGTGAAGATACTTCCACGAGTATCTGCCATGCGGAGATCACTGTTGAGAATGTGACTGTCCTCTCCATGACTGAAAAGGTTAAACAGCATCTTAAAACCATAGACTCAAATTACTCTGTGCACAAGCTTCATCAGAAACACGAATGAT
>NW_020928643.1:0-338 GCF_003984885.1 Neopelma chrysocephalum | reverse complement strand
AGCCGAGTTGGAAGAGACCCACAAGGATGGATCATCGAGTCCAACTCGGCTCATTCTGTGATTCTGTGATCTAGACTGCAAATGGATCAGTGCAGAGACATCTGAGAACTGTAAAACTTACCCCTGCTAAGAAGAGAAGGAGGAAAAATCAGGGATGAATAAAGGAGTGAGAAACACATATTCATGTATCCAACAGGGATGGGAAGAAACAGAGATGAGGAAGACGCAGCTTTGCTGCAGCTCTACCCACACAGCTTTACGTGACTGATCTACACTCCCTTACAGTATGGTTATGGTATATTTTACAGTATACATTGACTTTTAATTTTTCTGTGCAG
>NW_020928642.1:0-373 GCF_003984885.1 Neopelma chrysocephalum | reverse complement strand
TCCATTTGCAGTCTAGATCACAGAATCACAGAATGAGCCGAGTTGGACTCGATGATCCATCCTTGTGGGTCTCTTCCAACTCGGCTCATTCTGTGATTCTGTGATCTAGACTGCAAATGGATCAGTGCAGAGACATCTGAGAACTGTAAAACTTACCCCTGCTAAGAAGAGAAGGAGGAAAAATCAGGGATGAATAAAGGAGTGAGAAACACATATTCATGTATCCAACAGGGATGGGAAGAAACAGAGATGAGGAAGACGCAGCTTTGCTGCAGCTCTACCCACACAGCTTTACGTGACTGATCTACACTCCCTTACAGTATGGTTATGGTATATTTTACAGTATACATTGACTTTTAATTTTTCTGTGCAG
>NW_020928641.1:0-8153 GCF_003984885.1 Neopelma chrysocephalum | reverse complement strand
AGAAGGGGAATCCCAGTGAGGCAGGCCATAGACATGCTCTATGGTGAGGGGAGCTACTCAACCAGAGGGGATCAATCCAGAATTGAACCCAAATTTTTAGAAATCACTAAAGAATTGGCATTAGAGGCAGTAAAGAGGGTGGCGGACGCATATGTCCAGACACCCTCTTTCACTCTTATTAACCAAGGCCCCAAAGAACCGTTCATAGATTTCATTACAAGGTTAAAAGAAGCGATTAAAAGACAAGTCAATCAGAAAGAAAGCCAAGAGATTCTATTTAATAAATTAGTCATTGAAAAAGCTAACGAAGATTGTCAAAAAGCGCTAAAAATGCTAAAAGATCCCTCTCTGGTTGAGATGATAGAAGCTTGTAAAAACATTGGCTCCAACTCCCATAAAGCGCGCCTATTGGCTGCCGCCTTCACTGGGCCCCAAACGTGTTTTAATTGTGGACAAAAAGGCCATTTTAAGAAGCACTGCCCCAAAACTGTCTCGGAACCCAATTTGTCTAATGTACCCAAATCCCTCTGCCGGAGGTGCGGGAAGGGTTTTCACTGGTCATCAGCCTGTAGGTCGGTGACCAACATAAACGGTGAACCCCTTCCCCCCAGAAAATCTCCCGGAATGAAAAGAAAAGTCACTTTCAGCTCCCTACCCGACCTACGTCAATGCTCTTGCGAGCATTCGGGAAACGGGGAGCAGAGCGCTCAGGGGGGCGCGAGGACACAAACAACCCCTCCGCTACGCTCCATCTTGCGCCAAACACCGCGCCCATTTACCCCGTAACCGGGGAACCTCCGGCAGAAAGGGTTCTTTTTCAAAAACAATGTACTCCCCTAAATTGGATAACCCTTACTGTTACCCACCCATTACCTTTCCTAAATCAATGTGAACAGATAATTAAAGTTACACCATCTACAGAAATAGATTCAAACACTATATATTTAATAGTCTCTCATCTTTCGGCTGTGGCAAGGGGCATTTTTGTGACTCCCACACTCCTGACAGGGCTGACAAGCTCCAACATCGCCATCTGTCTAACTGTCCACCTTCCACCCTTACAGCTGGAGGACTGCTTCCCAGTGGCCAAGATGATCCCCACTGACGATCTTCTCTGTGCGGTGTCTTGGGAAGAAGAACGGGGAGACAACTCGCTGACAGAAGCCCATTGGGCAACCGCAGTGAGGGCCTCTCGACCGCTACTAACGTGTCGTGTTCTTTTCCCTTTGTCTAGACACCCGCAGAGGGTGACAGTGGAGGGTCTTTTGGACACAGGAGCAGACGTTACCATCATCGCCTCCAAGGACTGGCCACATAGTTGGCCAGCCCACACGACAGACACAAGGGTCAGCGGTGTGGGAGGAGTCCAACACCCTGTCAGGAGCCGGGAAATGGTAACAGTATACGGGCCAGAGGGCAGATCTGCAACTCTACAACCGTACGTACTACACATACCAGTTACATTATGGGGAAGAGACGCCATGGAACAGTGGCAACTGACACTCGGGACGGAGGAAAATTTTTAGGAGGGGTCACTGAACAAGTGCAGCTGCCCAGACTGATCTGGAAAACAGAAACACCAGTTTGGGTAGATCAGTGGCCCCTTCCCAAACAAAAGCTGCAAATTCTAAATGATCTGGTTAATCAAGAATTGGCTAAAGGGCACTTGGAGCCTTCCACCAGTCCCTGGAACACTCCAGTGTTCGTGATAAAAAAGTCCTCAGGTTCCTGGAGATTTCTCCAGGACCTGCGCAAAGTTAATGAAGTCCTCGAGCCAATGGGAGCCCTCCAGCAGGGAATGCCTTCTCCATCTATGCTCCCTGCTGAATGGCCCCTAGTGGTAATCGACATTAAGGACTGTTTTTTTCATATATACTTGAATCCGGCTGATTCGGCAAAATTCGCATTTTCAGTCCCAGCCATCAACGCCTGTGAACCCCACCGCAGGTTCCAGTGGAAAGTGCTTCCTCAGGGGAT
This sequence comes from Neopelma chrysocephalum, assembly GCF_003984885.1. NCBI lineage: Eukaryota > Metazoa > Chordata > Aves > Passeriformes > Pipridae > Neopelma > Neopelma chrysocephalum. The sequence goes on along the minus strand of NW_020928641.1, from coordinate 6,176 downwards.
GAAAAATTCTCCAACACTTTGTCAGATGTTTGTGGCAAAGGTGTTGGAACCAATTAGAAAGAAATTTCCGCAATCAATCATCTTCCACTATATGGATGATGTATTGATCTGCGCAAAGACTAAATTGTCAGTCAGACGAACATTGGACGCCACGATTGCGGTCCTAAATTCAAATGGATTGGAAATATCCCCTAAAAAGATACAAAGAGAAGCACCTTGGAGGTACCTCGGACTCCAAATTAACGCAAAAACTATAAAACCTCAATCAGTAGAAATTGACAAAAAGGTCCGAACTTTAAACGACCTCCAAAAGCTACTGGGAGCGATCAATTGGATCAGACCTGTGCTGGGGATCACAACCGGTGATTTGCACCCACTGTTCGAGCTCCTAAAAGGAGATGCAGATCTGTCCTCCCCCAGGTTTTTAACATCTGACGCCAGAAAGGCCCTCGCCACAGTCGAAACAAAAATATCTGAGAGACAAACAAATCGTAGGATGGAGGGACTGCCATCCTCATTAGTCATCATTCGAGAAAAACATCAACCAATAGCTATATTAGGACAATTCACAACGGATAAGAAAGACTTCTGTCTGTGGGAGTGGTTGTTCCTCCCACACCAATTTTCAAAAACAATCATAACAATAGCAGAGATGATTGGCAAACTAATTTTCAAAGGCCGCACCAGATGCTTAGAACTCAGTGGAGAGGAACCAAATTACATCTACCTCCCATTGACTTCTGAGCATCTGGAACAACTGCTGCAGAATTCTACAGACTTTCAAATCGCCATCGGGAGTTACCCGGGAGAGGTGAAGTTTCACCTCCCGGCGTGCCCATTGTTACAAAGATTAATCCCAATTCCGTTAAAATTAAAAGTTATGCAATCAGATCTACCCATCAAAAATGCAAAAACCATTTTTACCGATGGCTCAGGGAGAACCGGAAATGCGGTGATTGTTTGGAAACAAAAGAATAATTGGCACCAAGACATTCATAAGGTACAAGGTTCCCCACAAATTGTAGAATTATCAGCAGTTGTTCGCGCCTTCCAAATTTTCAATAAAGAACCTATTAACATCGTTTCAGATTCGGCTTATGTTGTGGGCATCGTTAAACGGATCGAAAATTCATATCTAAAAGAAGTATCTAATGAAAAATTATATGATCTGCTGAAGAAATTATTATTCTTAATAGAAATCAGAGAATTCAGATATTACATTGTACACACGAGATCCCATACTACTCTACCAGGTCCTGTGGCTGAGGGAAACCAGATCGCCGACCATCTGGCAGGTATGGTTGTCACCCCAAATCTTTACCAACAAGCAAAAATCTCGCATGAATTTTTTCACCAGAATGCGCGATCGCTGAAAAAACAATTCGGCCTCAAATTGACTCAAGCAAAAGAAATCCTAAAGGCGTGTCCTGATTGCCAAAAAATTGCCCCACTGGTTCCAGAGGGGACAAATCCCAGGGGGCTGACAGCGCTAGAAATCTGGCAATCTGATGTTACACACGTACCAGAATTTGGCAAACTAAAGTACGTTCATGTGTCTGTGGACACATTCTCAAAAATGGTCGTAGCCACCGCGCATTCTGGGGAAAAAAGCAGAGATGTTAAGAAACACTTCTTGTCTGCTTTTGCTAGGATGGGAGTCCCCAAACAAATTAAAACTGATAATGGACCATCCTATGTATCAGCAGACACAAAAAAGTTTTTTGATGATTGGGGAATTCACCATACCACTGGAATTCCTCATAACCCCACAGGACAAGGTATAGTAGAGCGAGCCCACCAAAACATCAAAAATCTACTTAATAAACAAAAAAGGGGGAGTATTGGCCTAACTCCTCAAGAAAGATTGGAAAAAGTTATGTACGTATTAAATTTTTTAAATTTAGCAGAGGAACACGAAACTCACACAGACAGAAGTCCCATAGATAGGCATTTCAAATCAGAAGATACAATAAATAATCAAAAAGCAAAAATCATGTACAAAGATACAATAACAGAATCGTGGACGGGCCCTTTCTCCCTGATCACATGGGGGAAAGGGTACGCATGTATTGCAGGACCAACAGGACCAAAGTGGGTCCCAACCAGACGAATAAGAATATACCAGGAACGAGACACGACATGTGGACCATCTATCTCTCCGCTCTCTTCATCGTCATCCTGAGACTTACTGACATCTCCACGTCTTTCCCTTTGAAGAATTGGATGCGACAACCCACTGAAAATCTATGGGTAACGTTGGCCAAAGCTACGGGAACGGACACTCTGTGTCTGGCTCAGTCAGGCGCTGGCAACCCATTTCAAACCTGTCTTGTAGGTATTCCTATTTCTTCCGCTAACGATTGGAATTCATTTTTACCATTAACCCGAATCACAGATCCTCTTCCTTTCACTTCCGCTACTCTTGCACAAGCTGTCTCTCGCACCCACCTCTCTTTTGATCCTCCTCAAGAGATCGATCTCCTTGGTTCAATCCCTACTAACACCTGCATCTTATTTCACCGCTACACAGAACCCAAATTGTTCACTCCTTTTAATGTCTCTGCTAACAAACCCATCTATCGCGAGCTTCCTTCTGCGTGGTGCAACCACTCCGTGATCACAGCGGTAACCACAGAGACCATACCGAGGTGGAGGAAACTCCCCCAAGGGTATTTCCTTCTGTGCGGGGACCGGGCCTGGCAGGGGATCCCTGCATACCCAGAAGGTGGTCCTTGCACAGTAGGAAAACTTGCCCTTTTTAATCCGGCCAAATTTCAACTTCCAGATTCCTCCCCACAAGATCAGGCTCCAAATTCTCCCTTGTCGAAAATGAGCAGAACCAAAAGAACATTCGTCCTATACGAACGTCCAGTCCTCCCAAAACCTCGTCCTACACCTCCAAAACCCCCCGCACCTCTCGCTGCTCCAGTTCCCAAATCACCTCCTCTCCTCGTTCATCCCTCCTGGACCGCTCCACCACCTCTACCCTTTCCCGAAGACTGTGACTCCCATCTTAATATTTGGCCTCAAATAAAAAATTTCTGGGCCTCCTATGGCGTATTTTCAGGAATAGGAACATCTCATGCGCTGTCACTTCTCACCCACCTCGGTTGCTGGCTCACGAAGGAAGCGAACGCAACAACAACGGCGATAGAGGGATTGTTAGCAGACACACAGAAATTGAAAGAAGTTAGTCTACAAAACCGCGCAGCTATTGACTTCCTACTCTTGGCACACGGACATGGGTGCCAAGAGTTCGAAGGCATGTGCTGCATGAACTTTTCGGACCATGCTCAATCAATTCACAAAAGTATCGATCAATTAAAAGGTTTGGTCCAAGATATCCGCCAATCCCACAGTGAGGGATTGGACGGACTTTTTGATTGGCTTAAATTTCCATCTATCCCCAATTGGCTTAGAAAGATATTAATCTTCGCTCTAATTTCTGTGGGTGGTCTTTTTGCTTTGTGCACCTGCTTGCCCTGTCTTTTTGTTTGTTTCCGCCAGCTGTTCCTGAAATCGATCAACGCCAACGTTGTGTCCATAAATAAAGAAGGGGGAGATGTGGAGGATCAAATGTCAGATTGGGAAAGATACAAGAAATGGAGAGAACTGTACGGCAATTGAATGGATTATGAACTTGGAACACACCGAATGGACTTTCATATCACGGACTGACTGTTATTTTCCCCAGTTATACTGTGTTATCTGTTTCCACTATTGTACCCCTGTTTGTCACTGGTTTTTATGAAATTTTAATGTACCCTCCATGTTAGCCCTTCTTCCCCCTCAGACTTTCCCGCCTTAACTTGTTTACTCCCCTGTTCTCCCCTGCTTTCCTGCCACGGTCCGCAGGGGGAAAGGGGATTGGGACGCGGCACTGCGAATGAGGGTCAGGACACAGTTGAAGGTTGGTGAAGCAATGCCGATTTATTCAGGGAAAACAGGGACTTAAATAGGGTAGGTCTGAGGGGAGGACTCAGAACTGGGGAGGAGCATGGGATTGACAGCCCAGGGAAAATAATGATTGGAGGGTGAGGGAGAGGTAGGTGTAACCTTGGAGTATCTAGGGGAAAGGGCCAATGAGAGCTCACTCTGCACTGCGGCAAACCTTAGCCAATCAGCAGCAGAGGAGCGGGAAAGCAGGGGAGAACAAGGAGGTAAACAAGTTAAGGCGGGAAGACTTGAGGGAGAAGAAGGGACAAAATGGAGGGTACATTAAAATTTCATAAAAGCCAGCGGCGAACAGGGGTACAACAGTAAGAACAAATAACACAGTAAAACTGGGGAAAATAACAGTCAGTCCGTGGGGAGAAAGTCCATTCCATGTGTTCAGAGTCCATTCAGTTCCCATACAGTTCTCTCCACTTCTTGTATCTCTCCCAATCTGATAATTGATCCTCCACACTTTCCCGCTCCTCTGCTGCTGATTGGCCAAGGTTTGCCGCAGTGCAGAGTGAGCTCTCATTGGCCCTTTCCCCTAGATACTCCAAAGTCACACCTACCTCTCCCTCATCCTCCAATCCTTGCTTTCCCTGGGTTGTCAATCCCATGCTCCTCCCCAGTTCTGAATCCTCCCCTTAGACCTACCCTATTTAAGTCCCTGTTCTCCCTTAATAAATCGGCATTGCTTCCTCCACCTTCAACTGTGTCCTGACCCTCATTCGCAGTGCCGCGTCCCCATTCCCTTCACCCCACGGGCCGTGGCAAGTGGCGCCCAACGTGGGGCACAGTTGGAGGTCCCTCACATTGAGGAAACTCCTGTGTCTCCACTCGGGCTCAGGCGACGCCGGAGAGGTGATCGTCCCGCCGGTCCCCCCAGCTGGACGGACGACTGTGGGCTGCAGAGCTGCACGGGTCGACACACCGGAGAAGGTGAGCAGCTGGGGACATTCCACACCCACCCCAACACCAACACCCTAACATTTTTAACAGAAAAGGGAGGATTTCCATAACACCGAAATGGGACTTACACTGTCCACCTCCCAGAAATTCGTATACAGACGTCTTAAAGACTTCATTATCGAGCACGGTCACCCCTTGGATAAAAAATCCGCCAAGGCGCTCGCCAAATGGCTGGACAATAAAAACCATAAACTAACTGATGACACCACGGCCGAAGAGTGGCAAGCAATTGGCTACAGCCTATGGCGCGATAATGATAAGGGGGACCGAAAAGCAAAAAAAGCACTCATTGCCTGGAGACTAGTTCTGATGGTGCTACAGCACCAAATGATGAACGAGAACAGCAGTCTCCATGTACCGTCTACAAAGCGAGAAAAATCAACTGCGTCACACCTAAAGCGGCACACACAAGATGGCGGGAGGGAGAAGACACCATCCCGACGAACACAAAATGGCGGCAAGGAGGAGGGAGACGGGAAACGCGCGGGACGGAGGCGGGAAAGAGCACCGCGGGAACCATCAGCGCGGGACGAGAGGGGGCGGGCCCTCATAGCACCACCCTCCAGACCACCTCCACCTCCCCCTGCGCGCGTCAGGGACCCCTCCCCTGAGTCGCCCACGTGTTCGTCCACTCCCTCCAGCTCCACCTCCTCCCCTGAGAGGTCACCTTCCGGGGGTGAAAGGGGGGTGAGGGGCGGGGCTAGGCCAAAGGTCAAAGCTGGCTTCCGGCAACATGGCCGCGCCCACAGGGCCCGTAACACCAAGGCCTACCCTGCCTGCCGCTACACCGACACTGACCCAGACAATGACACCAGCCATACACAGCGCTCCCCTGAAAGGCCCAGAGAGATGCCTAACATCTGGAAGCCTTTCAGGGAGGAAGCAGCCCAGGCTAATGACACTGAATTTCTCAAAGCGTTTCCGATTTTCTTGGAAGAAGGGAAGGCTCCGGAATGGAGACCGATCTCCTATCCTATGTTGAAGGATATTAAGAAAGCCATGGTCGAATACGGCTTGGGAGCACCATACACGATCGGTCTCCTGGAGTCCTTCTTCCTAGCGTACCTACTCATTCCATATGACATAAGAGCAGTTATCAACGGTCTATTTACAACCATTCAGTCCTCAGTCTTCGAGGCTGAATGGAAAAAATTAATTGTGACTTACGTTAATGAAAAAATGGAGAGAAGGGGAATCCCAGTGAGGCAGGCCATAGACATGCTCTATGGTGAGGGGAGCTACTCAACCAGAGGGGATCAATCCAGAATTGA
>NW_020928640.1:0-409 GCF_003984885.1 Neopelma chrysocephalum | reverse complement strand
TATGGCAATTTACACTGGTAGCATAGTCCACAGCTTCACTTCTCCTATAAACCAACCAAGGGCATGATCCTGCCCTTAGATCAACAGCTCAGGAGCAACACCTGGGTTTAGGCTGGTTCTAGGAGAAGTGAAGCTGTGGACTATGCTACCAGTGTAAATTGCCATAGTTGGAATTGGTGAGAAATTAAAGTCACATCTGGCCATGCAGGGAACAATCATTAATAGCCATTTCAGTCATCATCTCCATTGCTCAGTGCATGCAAGAACCTCATTCTTTATCTTTCCCCTCTCACGAAACAGTGCTTACAAACCAAACAAAACAACACAATACAAACAAAACAAGTGCTTACAAACATCAGCAAGTGAGAGGGGAAAGATAAAGAATGAGGTTCTTGCATGCACTGAGCAA
>NW_020928639.1:0-487 GCF_003984885.1 Neopelma chrysocephalum | reverse complement strand
CTGTTGCCCGTAACAAAGACACAAACCAACGTGGTGCCGGTTTATGCGGTGCTTTATTCGGGGCCCGGGAACCTGAGGACTCGCGTCCCAAGTCAGGATTCCGAAGACCCTCATTTTCAGTTCAGTTTTTATACACAAACAAGTTTACATTTGGTTTCCACGGCAAAATTAGTTCGTGCCAGAGCAGTTTCATTCAGTTACATACAGGCTCATGCTGCTAACAATTGACAATCAACTATTCTAATCATAAATCTACTCGAGCTGTCTTATCCCTAGTAACTGTTTAACAGACCCTCACCACATCCAAGGTAACAAATCATTATATACATGCTTGACTAAATCCTTTAATTATTGTTTCTACTTCTTCAGTACATTTCATGCTCACAAACAGGGTTGCTAACTTACTACTTTGGAGTGCTGCTTTTTAGGCCTATTCTCTTACTAAGCCTTAGCCATTCTACTACTAATTTAAATTGCTCTGCAACAT
>NW_020928638.1:0-6333 GCF_003984885.1 Neopelma chrysocephalum | reverse complement strand
ACTAAGCCTTAGCCATTCTACTACTAATTTAAATTGCTCTGCAACATGTCCCCCCTTTTGAGCATTCTTCAATCTTTCAATTTGCAAGGATGCTCAAAACACATCAGGCTTTCGTTTCTTGATGGGTGGGAGATGGTTCTTCATGTGGTGAGATTACTTCTTTTCTGGTTATAGCTTTCATGATGCGTCTCGTATGTTGACCTTCTTTTACAATCATTCCTAAAAGACACTTATAAACAGTTATGGCTATGACAATAATTATTACAATCAATATTCCGTACTGGATAACAGAAGATATCCATCCTGACACATGAAGACCTAGGGAGCTGAATAATTCTCCTATCCAATTGTGTTCTGCTTCCTTTTGTAGTTCATGAACATTTTCATCAATTTGTTCCAATTGACTAATATCTTTTTCTACTTCCTGAGTGACATTTGGGATGTGTACACAACAATGTTCGTCCTTTGCATGCAGGTACCCACAGACTCCGTGTTCTTTCAATAGGATTAGATCTAAAGCCATTCGATTCTGTACTGTCATTCTGGTAGTGGCTTGCAATTGCAAATTTAAATCTTTAAATCCTTTCTTAGTCACAGCAGCTAATCTTTCGGTTTGGCCCATTAATTTGAACAACATTTCCCTATTTCGATAAGTCGAGATAGGCGCAAACAAAGATTCCAATACCCATCCAAATTTAACTCCTGCTGATGGTTCATGCCAATCTCCCAACCCTAAGTCATCAATATTTTTACTAATTTCTCTTTTTTTTCGTGGTTGTATTTCTACTGATGTTAACTTATCCTGTTTCCAGAATGGACAGAGAGTAGGTATCCCTAGCGTGACAGGTACAACTGGACCATTTATTGGCATGTGGGTGGTCCACTGGCCATGTCCCATTACCCACACCAAATTTCCTGGGCTCCTAACTGTGGTAGTACGACAATCAATATTTTTCACAGATCCCTTAATAGTATGATTATATCCCCGACATTCACATCCTAACTGCAAAAGGGTCCTGACCGGTATTAGTCCTATTTCATCATCAGGTGTGTCACAAGTATATACCTTGGTACAATTCCAATTTTTCTTTGTACGTGCCTCTGTCCTCCAATTATGATCTCCTCTATTTCCTGCAGAATAAGTTTGATTCCTTTTTCCTTTCCAATGAATACACCACTGTACCTCTCCAATATAACTATAAGTCTCTAGTAGACTGGGTCCCCAAATCGTTTGCCACTCTTCCATGGTTGTAGAGCTGGTAATATTTTGACATACTTCTTCTTGTTTTTCTCGTTTTATCTCAGCTGGAATTTTAGAACATGGGTGTATTTTTGAATCTATAACTAAACAAGATCCTTTTATTTTGTCAACGTTTTCTTTTGTTACCCACTTTCCAACTACTACCCATTTGAAATATCCAGGCATTTGTTTACACTTTTCTTGGGTCATTTCATCACTCAACAAGCATGTCTCTATCTTTTCATTCCATGTTTTGGTTACAAATCTGCAATTCCATGTAGTATTCTTAAACATTTTAGGAATTTCTGGCACTGGAATTATTCCCCATGGGATTGGGTCTCCTGCAGCATGAGGCATAGGGAGGCATGCAGTGATTTTTGTGACATTCTGTATTCTTCCAAAATCACGAATAAGGCCTACGACTAGGTTCTCTTGTTCTACTTCTCTATCTGGAATTTGCAGGTTACTTACTTGCCGGGTTATTCTTTCAACTTTAACATAAACAATAGTAGTTCCAGCATCCCACCAGTCGTCTTCACTTATCCAACAAATATATTGACCTTCGTCCTCTCCCCTTTGTATTTCTTTAATTTTTAAAACTATGGCTTCTACCCGTTTTTCAATTTGATATTTCCCTCCCGATTTTAAATTTTGTCCTCTGAGCCACCACCCATACTCTAGATACTGCCTCCCTTGAGTCTTACAGTTCAAAATTAAATCTTTTCCCTCTACCGCTGAGTAGGCCCCATGTTCTGGCTTAATTCCTAATCCTCGAGGAGGTGTGGCTACCACTGTCCTTATTCCATAATTTCCTTCATTTCCACAAGTAACTACACAAAGAGAGGTTCCTTTTGTCTTTCCAATCCTGGGGTTTGGAATGTTTAACCATCCTCTACCTCCTTCGCTATTTGACCACCAGCTTATTCCTTGAGTTTGCACCTTCCAGGATTGGTCCGTTATATTTAATTTCCACCACTTCACTCGAACGGTTTTCCTACAGTGGTCGTCAAACCTAAAGGTACAATTAATCTTTAGAGGAGGTCCATCCCACATGTCCACCTGTTGCCTGGTAGGTATAACATGTACTTTGGTTGCCATTTTTCGAGTTACATTTAAAGTCTGTATTTCTATGTCTCCATAATCAAAACTCTCCCAAATCCGAAGTACACAAATGTATGTCCCTTCCATGCTTTTAGACACTTCGGGTACCTGCAGGGTGGTATAACCCTTTTGTTGTGTCACATTCCAAACCATCGTCACTCCTTCTGTCATAATTTGGTCTTGTTCTCTCCACCGCCATTTCACATTCACCTCGCTCGATTCAACTCCCTGGTCATCAGAAAACAAACATGTTAAATTTACATCAGTATTTTCTGGTACAAGTAAATAAGGATCTGGGGTCTTAATTCTCACGGTGGTCTCTGCTAAACTCATCAACCCCAGGAACACCACGGTCCTCAATTGTTGGCTCAAAATACCATCCTTGTGGGTGAGAGAGGTTCTACCGACCACGAGACTGAAACCTTCTTGATTCGGGTGTAATGGATCCAATTGTCGATTCCCTCGACCTTCACCGCCGTGTAAGTGGTCATTATCACCTGGCGAGGACCGTCCCATGTTTCCTTTAATGGTTCCACCGACCAGTTTTTCACATAGACTTGGTCTCCTGGAGAAATGTCATGAACCAGATTCTCCAGGGGCAGAGGCCGATTCCACTGCAATGTTCTTCTGAGGGCTGTGAGAGTCTTATTTGAAGATAACACATAATTAAATACTGCTTGATCACCCACTATATGAGGATCCCTTTGCTAGGTAGCTGCATGATAGGGTTTGCCATACAATATCTCATATGGACTTACTCCTGGTTTGAAGTAGGGCACATATAGTATGAGTAGGCGTTTCTACATGGCTCTACAACAACTAAATCACACAAATATATGTAAAAGGTGGGGTTTCCCATCTCTGTAAAAGTAGCAAGCACTTTTTAGTTTTCTCATCTAATTAAAATCTATTTGAATGATTCATGCAGGTTTCCTGCATGTATTGGTGCTGTCAATAGTATATTAAGGATAGCAATCATGTAAACAGTGCCTAGAGAAAAACCTGTTTCTTTATTAATTCTGATTCTTTATTAATTTGGATATTACTAGTCTTTTTATCTTCACCAGTCCTGGGGGAGTTCAGCCATCGCGGCTTCCGTGTCCCACAACCTAGGCTCTTCCTTTTTTTTTTTTTTGGCGTTTCCTCCTCTGCCTCGCCTGTCGGCTCGATTGCTTCGAGTCACAGGGTGTTTCATCTTCTCGGCAGCAGGAGTCCCAAGTAGGAATATGCCTCTTTTTAGTGAGACGTGCTGTATATGCGGGCCACGAGGCAGCCTTTACCATAGGCTCGTTACACGACACGGCACTAACATCCCGTCGGCACTGGACTTTTACTATATCCACTACGAAAGGAGCTCCTACATAATATAAATAACAGAAATTTTGAGGGTTTATTCCATAAGTGTCACAATTCCAATATTTGGGGGAATCCCACGGAACTCCCTTTCTTTCTAACTGTTTTAATGCCCAATCAGTGAATTCTCGTTCTGATCGATAGCACTGATCACAGACTCCTCTAGGAGGATATCCGTCTCTACAGTGCGTCCATCATTTCTCTTGGCACCTTTTACATTTAAAACAAACAAATGGATAACATTTACAACCTGGTGTATTACACCACACTCTTATATCTCGTGTATCAATTTCTTTTGGGTCTGCGTGTTCTCGATATGTTATGTTAAAACCTAGCTCAACGTATTTTAACAGATTTTTGTGCCCCAATTCGTAGTATTTTAACACATTTTCATGCCCCAAATATTCCATAATATACAAACAAAGATAACATGAATGCCACAATAAATGCTAGTGGACACTTAATTCTTAAAAGTAAAGTAGTAAAATTGCTTAATGTCTCTATCATAACTTTTCTTCTTAAGACTACCTTGGTGTCTTCCAGGAGTGTCGACTACTTGCCAGCGTGAGGGATTCGCTAATCTTTCAATGCAACTGACATGTGTCCATCCATGTTTTGCAGCTCGAATTGGTGTTTCTACACTTTCACAGCCCTGTTAAAAATATGCACTCACAGTGTATTTATTTAATGAGCAACATACTAACATTTTGGTATGAGACTCATCTTTGTCAGTATATTATATAGCAGCATTAAATGTAGCAGCATTAAATATAGCAGCAGTAAAATCTCCATTCACTCTTCTTGCTTCTGACTCTCTTCCTCTCTCCTTCTTTCTCTTAAAGAAAACAAATAAATATCTTCACTGGCTTCTAACCATATAGCAGCATAAAAACTCTCTTCTGGGCAAAAAGGTTTTTTATCGCTAACATACCAATTTAAAAGTTCACAGACCCAATTCTTAAAAGTACCACACATGGGCCAGTAGGTATTATTTCCTATTCTTCTACCTCCCCACGCTTCAATACAATACTTAATCATTTTTTTTTTTCCTTTGATCTTCTATAAGTGCTGGAATAACAACTCCAGTTCTCTAAGAGGTTCTCTAAGGGACTCTCAGGGGGAATCCTCAGCATCCTAGCCTCAAAGTCACCTTTTACTAATCTTTTTCTCAGAGGGCTATCTGTAATCTCTCTCTGAGGTTCTTCTTTTTTACTACTTCTTTCGCTCTTTCCACCATCACTCTTAATACCATTTCTTTTTCTGTTGAATCCAGAATTGTATCTAACAATACCTGTAAATCATTCCAGTCCGGATTTTGAGTTTTTATTACCATTTTTATAATACAAGTCACCCGCTCCGGATTTTCTCTATATGTCCCAGCTGACTGTTTCCAAATTAATATATCATTAGTTAAAAAAGAAACTTTCATCATGACTTTTCCTCCGTCCGCTCCAACTGCTTCCCGCAAAGGAGCCATTAATCTAGGGGGTGAGAGTGTAGCGTCTGTCTCCCCTCTCCTTCCCCGTCTCCCCTCTCTACTCCTTCCCCTTTCCCCTCGCCCCTTCCGAGTCCGTTCTGCTAGCGGAGTTCTATCAAAATCACATTTTCGCCCTCTCATTTCCTCCTCATCCGAGGACGATTCTAACGGGGGCATGGTGGGTGATTGTGCCCTCACACGTGAAGGGAGGCTATCTCCCGGAGGCGCCCTTGGAGTTATGCCAGGGGAGACTAACAAAGACACATCCTCCTCTGGTTCTGAAAACCGTATTTTCCGCTCTTGACATCCTATGCATTTATCACCCAGTTCTTTCAAAATCAACATACCACATTCCTTTTGCCATTCTGTCTTTTGTTTTAAATAATAAAACAAATCTAGATACGGTATTTCATCCCACATCTCATTCTCTCGTAAATATTGCATTAAGGGGGTTATAATTTCTGAAGTCAAAGTACCATTCCTCGGCCACTGCATTCCTTCTGTCTCATATTGAGGCCATACATTATTACAATAATCAATCAATTGTTTCTTGCTTAACTCTTGTCCGAAATTTCCTTCCTTCCAGTGTTTTAATAAGCAACCAAGCGGAGAATCGCTAGGGATATTATTTTCTACACAAGACAGTACCCTAAAGGTTTTAAACGGCATCATACTGACTCACACACTCACACACACACACACACCACAGTCTGGATTCAAAATCAAATTTACAATAACACAACGATATAAACCAATTACTTATTCCAAAACCAAAACCAAAACCAAAACCAACTCGCCAATTCTCCCTCTGAGTGGCGAGTGCTGGTACAGCGCGGCTTTCGCTGCGTCTTACGACCAGCGCCTAGGCTTCCCAACCAAGGTACCTTTTAGCCCAACCCAGCGGGAAACTCACGGTCCCGTCTTATAGGCAGGCTCCCAACCAACAAACCTAAAAGAATAAAGCACCTCGGGCTTACCTGGATGGTTGTCCGGCGGGCGCGGGGTCGGGCACGGGTCGATGTCTCCCCAGAAATCACCTGGTTGCCGGCATGGAGTGGATCAGCTCGTGAGCCGCCCCAGCTACCCCCGGAGTCCCAATCTGGTGTCGCCAAAAACTGTTGCCCGTAACAAAGACACAAACCAACGTGGTGCCGGTTTATGC
>NW_020928637.1:0-2288 GCF_003984885.1 Neopelma chrysocephalum | reverse complement strand
GGGGGGGGAGCAGGAACTATTCTAACAGGAAACCCACAGAATCATCACAGAATGTCCTGAGCTGGAAGGGACCCCCCAAGGATCATCGAGTCCAACTCCTGGCCCTGCACAGGACACCCCAAAATCACACCCTGTCCCTGAGAGCGTTGTCCAAACACTCCCTGAAAGGCTTGGGGCCATGAAACCACTCAGCACACACCAGATTTTGCTGGTGAGGAGGTCTCAGGTGAGACCTCCCCAGTGCCCAGCTGGGGTGTGGAGCTTTACAGGTTCAGAACCAGCAGGAAATGGATCTTCTCAGTTGAGGTGGCAGAGCCCTGCAGTACCACTGAACTGAGGCCCTCTGGGAGACATTCCTGGGCTAAAACTGCAGAGCAGAAGGAGATCATGTTATTCTCACAATACAGAAGCCCCATAACAGACCTGAAGATCTGAGACTTTCATGCCAAACCTCAAACTGAGGAGATGGTCAGACCTGATCCATGTACAGGGCTGGAGACAGGACTCCTGTGGCATCAGAGCCAACTCCTCCCCTGCTACTGTTCTCAAGTCTGCGAATCCCCATTAAATATAATAATAATAATAATAATAATAATAATAATAATAATAATAATAATAATAATAATGTACTTCTTATTCCATGCCAGCAGATGTCTGGCTTTCTGAACTTTTGATGACTGCTTGATTCTTTGCCACAGCAGCTTCTGGGAGTTAATGACACCATCAGCTAAACACAAGCTCCAAGGATGGCAACCTTTATTGTTTTATCCAAGTGAGAACACAAGCCTGGCCTATCTTTGGTATTTGGTAATCAACATTCTTTGCATGCTCATTAATGAAGTGAAAAGGAGCAGAGAGGAAATGGCCTGCAAATGCTGCTTTATTGCATCTTAATTTCCTCTCTGACACCACATTTTCCACTTAGGAAAAAATATGATAATGTGACAGAGATGGCCCAATGACCCCAGCTCTGCCCTGCAGGAGGCTGGCAACCCTTGGAATCACACTGGAATCACACTCCAGGCCTGGTATGCTGAGGGCTGGTTTTACTGAACATTCTCCATGTCTAAATGCTCCTCTCCAAATGTGTTTGTCATCAGCAAACGAGCAGCTGAACAACCAGGACCGGGTTAAGAAAAATATCACAGGATGGTTTGGGTTGGAAGGGACCTTAAAAAACATCCAGTCCCACCCCCTGCCATGGGCAGGGACACCTTCCACTAGCCCAGGTTGCTCCAAGCCCTGTCCAACCTGGCCTTGGACACTTCCAGGGATGGGGCAGCCACAGCTTCTCTGGGCAACCTGTGCCAGGGCCTCCCCACCCTCACAGGGAACAATTTCTTCCTAATATCTAATCTAAACCTACTCCCTCCCAGCTTAAATCCACTCCCCCTTGGCCTGTCACTCCAGGCCCTTGTCCAAGTCCCTCTCCAGCAATTCTGGAGCCCCTTAAAAGTCAATTGGTGAGATTTTTTGAGGATAAAGCATTTCTGAGGTAGAAGAATCTCCCAGGTAACACCAAGTACCCCAGAGATTCTCTCCTCAGTCTTCTCCATTTAAGCTGTGCTTGGAGGCCCAAGTTTTTGGAAAGCACAAGTCCAAGTCTCCCCAAACCAGGAGACTTGGGCTCTGGATTTAAGAGTCTTCATCAACCCCAGCAGTGACTGTGTTGGTAATTCTATTGTGCTTTAACAGATCCCTCCCTCTCAGCATCAGAAGCAAAGATGCAGATAATTAGGGCACAAAGAGAACTGCAGATCTGTAGTTTCAGTTCTTAGCTCCACCCTATTTCCCAAAGAACTTCTTTACGGAAATACATTCCCTTTGTCCTTTAACAGAGAGAATCTATGCAGAAATAATCATCTACACATCCAAAACAACACACATTTCAGGGGAGGGAAAAAGCTACATAAAAGCCTTCATTTCAGTCCTGGTTATGTTCTCCCAGGGAACCTGGCACAGGTTCACACAGGAACACGTTTGTTTTTCGCAGGGGGATGTTTTGATTCTGCTGGGTCAGTGACTCAGTAAACAGCTGAACCCCTCAGCAGGGGCACGAGCAGGAAAGGACTGCCTGGGTGTGAGATTCTGTAAGTTCTTGGCTTGTTAAAAAACCCTCACAGCAAAGGCTGACTGGAAATGGTTCAGAACTGACACCTCAGGTAATTCCAACTGTAACACCTTCTGCAGGCTGCTCCAAGTGCTGGGCCCTGCACATCCAGGTTTATTACACACACTGGGTACAGCCCCAGGTAAGGGCACCCACCCTCATCTTCACACAAACCTAA
>NW_020928636.1:0-1717 GCF_003984885.1 Neopelma chrysocephalum | reverse complement strand
ATAATAATAATAATAATAATAATAATAATAATAATAATAATAATAATGTACTTCTCATTCCATGCCAGCAGATGTCTGACTTTCTGAACTTTTGATGTCTCCTTGTCTCCTTGATTCTTTGCCACAACAGCTTCTGGGAGTTAATGACACCATCAGCTAAACACAAGCTCCAAGGATGGCAACCTTTATTGTTTTATCCAAGTGAGAACACAAGCCTGGCCTATCTTTGGTATTTGGTAATCAACATTCTTTGCACGCTCATTAATGAAGTGAAAAGGAGCAGAGAGGAAATGGCCTGCAAATGCTGCTTTATTGCATCTTAATTTCCTCTCTGACACCACATTTTCCACTTAGGAAAAAATATGATAATGTGACAGAGATGGCCCAATGACCCCAGCTCTGCCCTGCAGGAGGCTGGCAACCCTTGGAATCACACTGGAATCACACTCCAGGTCTGGTATGCTGAGGGCTGGTTTTACTGAACATTCTCCATGTCTAAGTGCTCCTCTCCAAATGTGTTTGTCATCAGCAAACGAGCAGCTGATCAACCAGAACCGGGTTAAGAAAAATGTCACAGGATGGTTTGGGTTGGAAGGGACCTTAAAGCTCATCCAGTCCCACCCCCTGCCATGGGCAGGGACACCTTCCACTAGCCCAGGTTGCTCCAAGCCCCGTCCAACCTGGCCTTGGACACTTCCAGGGCTGGAGCAGCCACAGCTTCTCTGGGCAACCTGTGCCAGGGCCTCCCCACCCTCACAGGGAACAATTTCTTCCTAATATCTAATCTAAACCTACTCCCTCCCAGCTTAAATCCATTCCCCCTTGGCCTGTCACTCCAGGCCCTTGTCCAAGTCCCTCTCCAGCTCTTTTGCAGCCCCTTAAAAGTCAGTGGGTGGGATTTTTTGAGGATAAAGCATTTCTGAGGTAGAAGAATCTCCCATGTAACACCAAGTACCCCAGAGATTCTCTCCTCAGTCTTCTCCATTTAAGCTGTGCTTGGAGGCACAAGTTTTTGGAAAGCACAAGTCCAAGTCTCCTCAAACCAGGAGACTTGGGCTCTGGATTTAAGAGTCTTCAGCAACCCCAGCAGTGACTGTGTTGGTAATTCTATTGTGCTTTAACAGATCCCTCCCTCTCAGCATCAGAAGCAAAGATGCAGATAATTAGGGCACAAAGAGAACTGCAGATCTGTAGTTTCAGTTCTTAGCTCCACCCTGTTTCCCAAAGAACTTCTTTATGGAAATACATTCCCTTTGTCCTTTAACAGAGAGAATCTATGCAGAATTAATCATCTACACATCCAAAACAACACACATTTCAGGGGAGGGAAAAAGCTACATAAAAGCCTTCATTTCAGTCCTGGTTATGTTCTCCCAGGGAACCTGGCACAGGTTCACACAGGAACACGTTTGTTTTTCGCAGGGGAATGTTTTGATTCTGCTGGGTCAGTGACTCAGTAAACAGCTGAACCCCTCAGCAGGGGCACGAGCAGGAAAGGACTGCCTGGGTGTGAGATTCTGTAAGTTCTTGGCTTGTTAAAAAACCCTCACAGCAAAGGCTGACTGGAAATGGTTCAGAACTGACACCTCAGGTAATTCCAACTGTAACACCTTCTGCAGGCTGCTCCAAGTGCTGGGCTCTGCACATCCAGGTTTATTACACACACTGGTTACAGCCCCAGGTAAGGGCACCCACCCTCATCTTCACACAAACCTAA
>NW_020928635.1:0-653 GCF_003984885.1 Neopelma chrysocephalum | reverse complement strand
GGCACAGCAAAATGGGGAAATAAAGGGGGGGGAGCAGGAACTATTCTGACAGAAAACCCACAGAATCATCACAGAATGTCCTGAGCTGGAAGGGACCCCCCAAGGATCATCGAGTCCAACTCCTGGTCCTGCACAGGACACCCCAAAATCACACCCTGTCCCTGAGAGCGTTGTCCAAACACTCCCTGAAAGGCTTGGGGCCATGAAATCACTCAGCACACACCAGATTTTGCTGGTGAGGTGGTCTCAGGTGAGACCTCCCCAGTGCCCAGCTGGGGTGTGGAGCTTTACAGGTTCAGAACCAGCAGGAAATGGATCTTCTCAGTTGAGGTGGCAGAGCCCTGCAGTACCACTGAACTGAGGCCCTCTGGGAGACATTCCTGGGCTAAAACTGCAGAGCAGAAGGAGATCATGTTATTCTCACAATACAGAAGCCCCATGACAGACCTGAAGATCTGAGACTTTCATGCCAAACCTCAAACTGAGGAGATGGCCAGACCTGATCCATGTACAGGGCTGGAGACAGGACTCCTGTGGCATCAGAGCCAACTCCTCCCCTGCTACTGTTCTCAAGTCTGCGAATCCCCATTAAATAAAATAATAATAATAATAATAATAATAATAATAATAATAATAATAATAATAATAATAAT
>NW_020928634.1:454-629 GCF_003984885.1 Neopelma chrysocephalum | reverse complement strand
CGTGCAGAGGACAGTTCAGTAGCTAGCTGGGGTGTTCCTTAGCTGGGATGATCCTTAGCTGGGATGATCCTTAGCTGGGATGATCCTTAGCTAGGGTGTTCTTTAGCTGGGATGATCCTCAGCTGGGGTGTTCCTTAGCTGGGATGATCCTTAGCTGGGGTGTTCCTCAGCTGGG
>NW_020928634.1:0-354 GCF_003984885.1 Neopelma chrysocephalum | reverse complement strand
TCCTCAGATGGGGTGTTCCTCAGCTGGGATGATCCTCAGCTGGGATGATCCTCAGCTGGGATGATCCTCAGCTGGGGTGTTCTTTAGCTGGGGTGTTCCTCAGCTGGGCTGTTCCTCAGCTGGGCTATTCCTCAGCTGGGCTGTTCCTTAGCTGGGGTGTTCCTCAGCTGGGGTGTTCCTCAGCTGGGGTGTTCCTCAGCTGGGGTGTTCCTCAGCTGGAATGATCCTTAGCTGGGGTGTTCCTCAGATGGGGTGTTCCTCAGCTGGGATGGTCCTCAGCTGGGGTGTTCTTTAGCTGGGGTGTTCTTTAGCTGGGGTGTTCCTTAGCTGGGGTGTTCCTTAGCTGGGGTGTTC
>NW_020928633.1:0-303 GCF_003984885.1 Neopelma chrysocephalum | reverse complement strand
TCCCCATGGTGTCCCCGTGTCCCCAGGGTGTCCCCATGTCCCCTGCCCGAACGTTTCACCATGACCATGTGTCCTCAGGGTGTCCCTGTGTTACCTGCCTGCACATGTCACCATGATCATGTGTCCCCATGCTGTCCCCTGCCCATACATTTCACCATGATCATGTGTCCCCGTGGTGTCCCCTGTCCCCATGGTGTCCCCATGTCCCCTGCCCAAACATCTCACCATGACCGTGTGTCTCCAGGGTGTCCCCATGTCCCCTGCCTGCACATTTCACCACGATCATGTCCCCATGCTGTCCCC
>NW_020928632.1:0-2643 GCF_003984885.1 Neopelma chrysocephalum | reverse complement strand
TGGGGCCCCCCGTGAGCAGGGGGGCCAGGACGGGTGTTGGGGGGGGGGTCTCTGCAGCTCCCAGGAGGCGAATTCCAGAGGGAAATCCACTGGCTGGGCCTTTCCTGGGGTTGGTTAAGGATTAAACAGCTCTGTCACTGTTTAACCCGGGCGGGGGCAGGGGGGCCCTCCCGGCCATGGCAGCCCCAGCCCAGCCACGGGTGTGTTTGTCCCTCCCCCCTCCCCATTCCCAGGCTCCTGCTTCCTGCCTGGAATGACCCTGCCCTTGGCCTCGGGGCAGGGGGCCCCCTATTTATTCTATACTATGTATAAACCCAACGGCCGGGGCGGAGTAAAGGATGGAGCATGTGGAATAAAGGATGGAATGTGTGGAATAAAGGATGGAGGGTGTGGAATAAAGGATGGAGCGTGTGGAATAAAGGATGGAGAATGTGGCTCCTCTGTGTCCCTTGGGACATGGGGTTGGGACACAGGTCCCGTGCCCTGCTCAGGGTCAGTGGGATCAGGAATTTTACCCTTCAGGCAAGTGGTGGGAGGGGAAGGGAAAAGGGATGGGGAAAGAAAAAGGAAAAGAAGGGGAGAGAAAGAGGAAAGGAAAGGAACATTCTGGTTCTTAGGAGATGGAGCTGAATCTGATGGAAAAGGAGGAATCAAACAGACAAGGGGAGTAGAGAGGAAGGGAAGGGGAGGGAAAGGGAAGGGGAGGAAAGGGGAAGGCAAGGGATGTTCTGGTCCTCAGGAGATGAGGCTGGATCTGACGAAGAGGAGGGAACCACACGGACAAGGGGAGTAGAAAAAAACAACCAATGTACAATCCTCAAATATACATCCCGGGGCTTCCAAAGGATCCCGGGGGAGCCGGGACACGCCCGGCGTCCAGCTGCTCTCAGTGCAAGTCCGTGTGTCCCCGGCGGTGGCACGGACACGGGGACAGCCCTGCAGTGGGTGGGGTGACGGTGCCAGTCTGTCCTTCCCTGGGGCACCATCCGGGCAACCCCCGGCGTGGGGGTCACCGCGGGGGACCCCTCTGTCCCCACACCTTGCTGTCCCTCAGCGTCCTGGGCTCTCCCAGCCCTGCGTGGCCGCGGCCACCCCTGGGGGGCAGAGGGGACAGTGCCCAGCCCCGTGGCCGTGGCTCGTCCCTCCCTGAGCTGCCTCGGCGAAGTTGGGGGGGGGTCTCACACAGCGGCGGCGTCGGGCCCGGCCAGGCCCAGGTACTCGGGGTTCTCGGCCGTGGGTGTCACACCGGGGCCGCCCTCGGGCCCCCCGCCCTTGGGGGGGTCCTGGTTCCAGTAGTAGGGGTTGTCGAAGGCCTGGCTGAAGGGCCCGGGGGGCGGTGCCAGGTACTCGGGGTTCTCCACGGCGTGGCTGAAGGGCCCCGGGAACGGGAGCTTGGGGTCCTTGATGAGCCCGTTCTTGCCCTGGTGCCCCTTGGGTTTGTCCGGTGGGGACGGGGGCGCGCGGGGGGGACGCTCCCCGGCCTGGTTCACGTACTCTGTGGGGCGAGAGACATGTCAGGGACCCCCTGAGGGGGACGGGAGAGGCAGACACACCCTCCCCACCCACCTGAGGGTCCCATCGTGCCCTCCCTACCTGGCATGGTGCTGTGGGGGGCCACGGCAGTGAAGCCCTCGGGGTCCTCGCTGTCCTCGGCCACCAGCCCGGTGGGATCCTCGCTGTACCGGGGCAGGGGGCCGGGCTCCCGCCCCGGGGGGCTCTGCAGGGCCGCCTTGACCCCCCCATCCCCCTCTGGCACCTCGGGCACAGGGCTCTCCGGCCCCTCCACCAGGCCCTGGGCAGGGAAGGGGAAGGAGGACAAGCCCTCGCCTTCCTCCACCTTGGCCGGAGACTCCGCCGTGCTCTGGGAGTGGGAGAGGACATGGAGTCACCCCGAGGATTGTCCCTGTCCCGTGGGGTCACCCCATGGCTGTGCCAGGAGCGGGGGGTCCCTCCCTGCCCCCAGCCCACCCTCGTACCCGCATGGAGGAGATGCGGCTGCGGTAGGTGGTGGAGGTGTCGGCGCTGAAGAAGCCGTGGTGAGGCACCAGGTACTCCTCGGCGTCCACCAGGTCGTCCATGTCCTCCTCCTCTAGCAGCGCCCGGTAGAAGGTGCTGTCCATGGAGCCTGGCAGCCCCACCAAGTCATTCTGGGGGGGGGACACACGGGTCAGTGCCCACCCTGGGGCGCTGGCAGGGGTGACAGGACCCCTGGGGACCCCCGGGGACCCACAAACCTGGATGACCACAAAGCGCTGGGGGTCCCGGGCCATGCGGGAGAACTCGGTGACCAGCTCCCGGAACTTGGGCCGGCACTCGGAGTCGATCATCCAGCCTGGAGAGCAGGGCACCGTCAGGATATCTACCGTCAGGGCCCCCATGTCCCTGTCCCCTCCTTCTGATCATGTGTCCCTGTGCTGCCTCCATGTCCCCTCCCTGCATCCCCTGCCTGTACATTTCACCATGACCATGTGTCCTCAGGGTGTCCCCAGGGTGTCCCCATGTACCCTGCCTGAACGTTTCACCATGACCATGTGTCCCCAGGGTGTCCCTGTGTCCCCATGGTGTCCCTGTCTGTACATTTCACCATGATCATGTGTCCCCATGGTGTCCCCGTGTCCCCAGGGTGTCCCCATGTCCCCTGCC
>NW_020928631.1:0-7359 GCF_003984885.1 Neopelma chrysocephalum | reverse complement strand
TGGGGCCCCCCGTGAGCAGGGGGGCCAGGACGGGTGTTGGGGGGGGGTCTCTGCAGCTCCCAGGAGGCGAATTCCAGAGGGAAATCCACTGGCTGGGCCTTTCCTGGGGTTGGTTAAGGATTAAACAGCTCTGTCACTGTTTAACCCGGGCGGGGGCAGGGGGGCCCTCCCGGCCATGGCAGCCCCAGCCCAGCCACGGGTGTGTTTGTCCCTCCCCCCTCCCCATTCCCAGGCTCCTGCTTCCTGCCTGGAATGACCCTGCCCTTGGCCTCGGGGCAGGGGGCCCCCTATTTATTCTATACTATGTATAAACCCAACGGCCGGGGCGGAGTAAAGGATGGAGCATGTGGAATAAAGGATGGAATGTGTGGAATAAAGGATGGAGGGTGTGGAATAAAGGATGGAGCGTGTGGAATAAAGGATGGAGAATGTGGTTCCTCTGTGTCCCTTGGGACATGGGGTTGGGACACAGGTCCCGTGTCCTGCTCAGGGTCAGTGGGATCAGGAATTTTACCCTTCAGGCAAGTGGTGGGAGGGGAAGGGAAAAGGGATGGGGAAAGAAAAAGGAAAAGAAGGGGAGAGAAAGAGGAAAGGAAAGGAACATTCTGGTTCTTAGGAGATGGAGCTGAATCTGATGGAAAAGGAGGAATCAAACAGACAAGGGGAGTAGAGAGGAAGGGAAGGGGAGGGAAAGGGAAGGGGAGGAAAGGGGAAGGCAAGGGATGTTCTGGTCCTCAGGAGATGAGGCTGGATCTGACGAAGAGGAGGGAACCACACGGACAAGGGGAGTAGAAAAAAACAACCAATGTACAATCCTCAAATATACATCCCGGGGCTTCCAAAGGATCCCGGGGGAGCCGGGACACACCCGGCGTCCAGCTGCTCTCAGTGCAAGTCCGTGTGTCCCCGGCGGTGGCACGGACACGGGGACAGCCCTGCAGTGGGTGGGGTGACGGTGCCAGTCTGTCCTTCCCTGGGGCACCATCCGGGCACCCCCCCGGCATGGGGGTCACCGCGGGGGACCCCTCTGTCCCCACACCTTGCTGTCCCTCAGCGTCCTGGGCTCTCCCAGCCCTGCGTGGCCGCGGCCACCCCCGGGGGGCAGAGGGGACAGTGCCCAGCCCCGTGGCCGTGGCTCGTCCCTCCCTGAGCTGCCTCGGCGAAGTTGGGGGGGGGTCTCTCACACGGCGGCGGCGTCGGGCCCGGCCAGGCCCAGGTACTCGGGGTTCTCAGCCGTGGGTGTCACACCGGGGCCGCCCTCGGGCCCCCCGCCCTTGGGGGGGTCCTGGTTCCAGTAGTAGGGGTTGTCGAAGGCCTGGCTGAAGGGCCCGGGGGGCGGTGCCAGGTACTCGGGGTTCTCCACGGCGTGGCTGAAGGGCCCCGGGAACGGGAGCTTGGGGTCCTTGATGAGCCCGTTCTTGCCCTGGTGCCCCTTGGGTTTGTCCGGCGGGGACGGGGGCGCGCGGGGGGGACGCTCCCCGGCCTGGTTCACGTACTCTGCGGGGCGAGAGACATGTCAGGGACTCCCTGAGGGGGACGGGAGAGGCAGACACACCCTCCCCACCCACCTGAGGGTCCCATCGTGCCCTCCCTACCTGGCATGGTGCTGTGGGGGGCTGCGGCGGTGAAGCCCTCGGGGTCCTCGCTGTCCTCGGCCACCAGCCCGGTGGGATCCTCGCTGTACCGGGGCAGGGGGCCGGGCTCCCGCCCCGGGGGGCTCTGCAGGGCCGCCTTGACCCCCCCATCCCCCTCTGGCACCTCGGGCACAGGGCTCTCCGGCCCCTCCACCAGGCCCTGGGCGGGGAAGGGGAAGGAGGACAAGCCCTCGCCCTCCTCCACCTTGGCCGGAGACTCCGTCGTGCTCTGGGAGTGGGAGAAGACACGGAGTCACCCCAAGGACTGTCCCTGTCCCGTGGGGTCACCCCACGGCTGTGCCAGGAGCGGGGGGGTCCCTCCCTGCCCCCAGCCCACCCTCGTACCCGCATGGAGGAGATGCGGCTGCGGTAGGTGGTGGAGGTGTCGGCGCTGAAGAAGCCGTGGTGAGGCACCAGGTACTCCTCGGCGTCCACCAGGTCGTCCATGTCCTCCTCCTCCAGCAGCGCCCGGTAGAAGGTGCTGTCCATGGAGCCCGGCAGCCCCACCAGGTCATTCTGGGGGGGGGACACACGGGTCAGTGCCCACCCCGGGGTGCTGGCAGGGGCGACAGGACCCCCGGGGACCCACAAACCTGGATGACCACGAAGCGCTGGGGGTCCCGGGCCATGCGGGAGAACTCGGTGACCAGCTCCCGGAACTTGGGCCGGCACTCGGAGTCGATCATCCAGCCTGGAGAGCAGGGCACCGTCAGGATGCACCGTCAGGGCCCCCATGTCCCTGTCCCCTCCTTGTGATTGTGTGTCCCCGTGCTGCTCCCATGTCCCCTCCCTGCGTCCCCTGCCTGTACATTTCACCATGACCATGTGTCCCCATGGTGTCCCCGTGTCCCCATGGTGTCCCCATGTCCCCTGCCCGAATGTTTCACCATGACCATGTGTCCCCAGGGTGTCCCCGTGTCCCCACGGTGTCCCCATATATCCCCTGCCTGCACATGTCACCATGATCATGTCCCCATGCTGTCCCCTGCCCATACATTTCACCATGACCATGTGTCCCCATGGTGTGCCCGTGTCCCCTGCCCGTACATTTCACCATGATCATGTAGACGTCGATGGTGCAGATGGGCGGCTGCGGCAGCCGCTCCCCCTTCTCCAGCAGGTCCGGGATCTCCCGCGCGGGGATCCCGTCGTACGGCTTCGCCCCGAACGTCATCAGCTCCCACACGGTGACACCTGGAGGGGGCAGGGGCGGGGGTGGGGGTGAGCAGCGCCCTGGGGACCCCCCCTGCACCCCCAGGGGTGGGACACCCCAAGGTACCGTAGCTCCAGACGTCGCTCTGGTGCGTGAAGCGCCGGCGGAGGATGGACTCCAGCGCCATCCACTTGATGGGGACCTGGCACAGGGAGGAGGGGGAGGTGAACGGGGCTGGGGCTGGGGGCTGGCTGGCACCCAGGGGGCACCACGGTGCCCTCACGCTGTCCCTGTGCCCCCACCTTGCCCCCATCAGCGTGGTACTCGGTCTCGTCGATGTCGAGCAGCCGCGCCAGCCCGAAGTCCGTGATCTTGACGTGGTTGGGGCTCTTGACGAGAACGTTGCGAGCGGCCAAGTCCCGGTGCACCAGCCTCACCTCCTCCAGGTAGCTCATCCCCTGCGGGTGGCACGTGTCTGGCTGTCCCTGGCCCACCCCAGGACCCCCACCCCGGTCCCCCCAGAGCCCCCGTCCTACCTTGGCGATCTGCACACACCAGTTGAGCAGGTCCTGGGAGCCGATGTGGTCCTTGTTCTCCCGCACGTAGTCCAGGAGGCAGCCGTAGGGCATCAGCTGCGTCACCAGCTGCACCGTGGAGGTCAGGCAGATGCCCAGCAGCCGGGACACGTAGGGGCTGCCCACCCCTGCCATCACATAGGCCTCCTGTGGGCAGGGGGGGTCAGGGTGGGGGTCAGGGTGGGCAGGGGGCCGCTCCTGGCCCCTGTTCCCTCCCCGCTGGCGCCGCTGCCACACTCACGTCCAGGATCTCCTTGTTGGCTTTGGGCGACGTGTTCTCCCGCAAGACCTTGATGGCCACCGGGATCTTCACGCTCTCCCCGTCGGGGATCCAAATACCCTGAGGGGGGGGACACACAGGTGAGGGGGGTGTGGAGCAGGGAGGATCCCACCCCACCCCAGTGCCCCCCAGCCCTCACCTTGTAGACGGTGCCGAAAGCACCAGAACCCAAAACTTTCACTTTCTTGAGCTCGGTCTCCTTGAGGATCCGCATCTGGGCTTGGTTGGGCAGGGCCCCGCTGGGCGTCAGCGGCTCCACCAGCTGCAGGGCACACAGGGGTGAGGGGGGCCGGCTCCTGGCACCCCCTGGGCGCTGGGGGGGTCCCCCCCTGCCCCCCCGGGAGGCCCCACCTCGGTCTCCTGCAGCAGGCGCCTCATGGTGTGCTTGCGCTCCTGCTGCCGCCGGCGCTTGACGCAGATGACGGTGATGAGGAGCAGGACGATGACCAGCAGAGCCCCCACCACGCCGGCGATGATGGACGTCACCTGGCTGGGGGGCAGAGGGGGCATTGGGGGCGGGATGGGGTGATGGGGGACCCCGAGGGGCGGGGGTCAGGGTGGGACAGCTCATCCGCGCTCCTACCTCGGCTTCTGGTCCACGGGACACCCGTCCTCATCCCGGATGGTGCACCTGGGGACACAGCGTGTGGCACCCCGCTGTCAGCACCCCCCTGCTGAGAGCTGTGACCCCCCTCCCCTGCCCAGCCAGGGATCCCCCGACTCACGAGTGGGTGCAGTTGGTGGGGCAGAGCTGGCACACCCCGTCCTCGTCCGGGTATTTCCAGACGGGCACGAAGGAGGCGTCGGCCTTGACCCCACTGGGGCAGCGCCGCACGCACTGCTGGGCGTCCTTGTAGTGGGCACAGGCCACGCACTGGTCCGGCTCCTGCGGGAATTTGGGGGGGAGTTGAGGCACCCAGGGGTCTGGGAACACCCCCTGTCCCACCCCTGGCTGTGTGTTTTCCCTCCCCTCACCGATCCGAAGCAGGTCTCGGTGCCGTTCTGGGGCTGGCACTCGGGGTGGCACGGCAGGCACCGCGTCCCGTTGGCGTGTTCCCGGACGGCTCTGCGGGGAGAAGGCACAGGGATGGGGTCCTGGACCTGGTCCTGAGCGGGGGGGGGGGGAGGGCTCTGTTTGCCATTCCCAAGGGTCTCCACTCACCCATCCAGGAGGTTGCAGGAGGCCACGCACTCCTGGCCGCGCAGGAACCGCTCGCAGGCCACGCACTGGGTGGGTCCGGGGCCCCAGCAGTGCCCGTGGGCGCAGAGGTGGAAGCAAACCAGCCCCTCGCTCTCTGCAGGGAGGGCACCGTCAGCACCAGGGGGTCCATCAGCACCGGGGGGGTCCGTCAGAGATGGGAGGGGGGTCCACCCTCTCCCCCCACCCCCCCAGGCACCACTTACCACACTGCTCGGGGGGGCTTGTTGTGCGTCTGGAAGAGGCGCTGGCGGGGGTTGCGGAAGATGCTGTCCCAGGGCACCTTCTGGAGGAAGCAGAGCTGGGGGTTGTGGTGGACGAGCACCATCCCACTGCTGATCTCCTGCAGGGCCCGCAGCCCCAGCGCCTGCACCGCCAGGTCCCGCAGCGTCAGCGAGTAGGCGCCGCTGCCGAGACACCCACGGGTCAGACACGCAGCCCCCCGTGTCACCTCGTGTCACCCCATGTCCCCCTGTGTCACCCCGTGTCCCTGTGTGTGTCCCATCATGTCCCCCCTGTGTCCTCCCATGTGTGTCCCCCCATGTAGCCTCACGTCCCACCATGTCCCCTCATGTCCCCTTGTCCGTCCCACCGTGTTCTCCCTGTGTCCCCCCATGCGTCCCCCCCTCCATGTCCCCACTATGTGCCTCTCCTGTGTCCACCCCGTGTCCCCTCACATCCCCCCATATCCCTGCATCCCCCTGTGTGTCCCCTCCATGTGTCCCCTCATGCCCCCCAATGTCCCCCCATGTCCCCGTCCCCCCTCACTTGTGCAGGACACGGCCCCGGATGACCCGCAGGTTTTGGAAGACTCCCAGGTCCTTCATCTCAGGTGGCCAGGCAGCGATGTAGAGGAAGCCTGAGGGGAGCTGGGTGTCACCACCCCTTGTCCCCCCCCAGATCTGACCCCCCCAAGCCCCCCAGCCCCCCAGTTCTCACCCGTCAGCTCCTCGAGGCTCTCAAAGATCCGCAGCAGTTTGGGGTCCAGGGGTGGTGTGTTGGTGCTGGGATCCCTGGTAGGGACAGGAGGGAGGTTGGGGGGGGTCCTGGCAGGGTTTCCAGTGAGCTCAGGGAGGGGGGAACGAGGTGATGAGGTGCTTACCCAGCGAAGGTCTCGGGCAGGAAGGCCAAGCTCCCGAAAATCTTGGTGCAGCCGGAGAAGTGCTGGATGTTGGAGGCATTCACGGCACGGACACCCTTGAGGAAATCCACTCCCAGCCCGTAGCACACTGGTGAGGGGGGGGCACAGCAGGGCTGGGGGGGCTCTGCCAGGACCCCCATCCCCCCAGAACACTCACTGCTCCAGTCCTGCCAGCCACGGAGCCACCCCACACACCCCTGGGGTCCCCAGAACTTCACCGGGGGGCTGCTCACCTGCACCTCTGGGGTCCCCAAAGCCCCCACAGGTCCCTGGAGGGTTTCCACCAGCACCCCTGGGGTCCCCAGAGCCCCCCCAGCCCCCGGGAGTCCCTGCTCACCCTCCGGGCAGGGTTTGCTGCACTTCTCACACTTCTGGACGTTGTTGACCGTGACCTCCTGGCTGTTCTGGGGGCACACGAGGGTGCAGGACCCCACCTCCGTGGCAAGGTAGTTGTCTGGCGGTGGGGGGGCAGAAGGGGGGGTGTCAGGGTGGTGCTGGCTCCCCCTGGCCCCCCCTCCCCTCTGAGTGTCACTCACAGGGACACTGGGTGACACAGCTGGCACCGAAGGTGTAGCGCCCGTCGGGGTTGGGCATCGACTCGAAGGTGTCCGAGTTGTAGATGACGAGGGGGGGACAGTGCAGCTCGCAGATCCCGCTCCTGTTGAAGTTCAGGCACGCCTGGGAGGGGATGGGGGGGGAGAACGGCCGGTGTGAGACCCCTGCACCCCCCCCGGGGGCCCCCAGAGCCCCCCTCCCCTGCTCACCAGGCAGTCGGAGTGCTTGGGGCCGGTGCAGCCGGCGGCACATTGCTCGTGGCAACAGTCCGTGGGCTTCGTGCCCTTGCACCGGGGGCAGCCGTGGCAGATGCTGTTGGTCACTGCGGGGGGCACACAGGGGCACGATGGGCATGGGGACCCCCATGGCTCCCCCCTCCCCCGGGCCACGTGGGGGTCCCTGGGATGAGGGGCTGGAGGGGAGAGGTTCCCGTGGTGGGGATTTGGGAGGTCAAGTGGGGATCCCCCAGGGCAGGGATTTTAGGGGTCTCTGGGGTAGGGATTTGGGTGCCAAGGAAAGGTCAATGGGACAGGGATTTGGGGCGTAAGCTGAGCCACCCTGGGCAGGAATTCTAGGGGTTTATGGGGCAGGGATCTGGGGCCAGGACTTAGGTGGCACGTAGGGGTCAGTGGGACAGGGATTCGAGATTGCAAGCCGAAGGACCGGGGAGTCTACTGAGGGCAAGATTTAGGTGGCAAGTAAGGATCTGTGGAGCAGGGATACGTGGAGGGAAGGAAAGGGGATTCCCAGAGATTTTGGGGGTCCCTGGGGGGGGGTCAGAGCCACTGTGGGCTCCGCACTCACAGGTCTGGCAGTCCCGTGG
>NW_020928630.1:0-4873 GCF_003984885.1 Neopelma chrysocephalum | reverse complement strand
TCCCCTGCCTGCACATTTCACCACGATCATGTCCCCATGCTGTCCCCATGGTGTCCTCGTGGCCCCTGCCCGTACATTTCACCATGACCATGTGTCCCCATGGTGTCCCCGTGTCCCCATGGCATCCCTGTGTCCCCTGCCCGTACATTTCACCATGATCATGTAGACGTCGATGGTGCAGATGGGCGGCTGCGGCAGCCGCTCCCCCTTCTCCAGCAGGTCCGGGATCTCCCGCGCGGGGATCCCGTCGTACGGCTTCGCCCCGAACGTCATCAGCTCCCACACGGTGACACCTGGAGGGGGCAGGGGCGGGGGTGGGGGTGAGCAGCGCCCTGGGGACCCCCCCTGCACCCCCAGGGGTGGGACACCCCAAGGTACCGTAGCTCCAGACGTCGCTCTGGTGCGTGAAGCGCCGGCGGAGGATGGACTCCAGCGCCATCCACTTGATGGGGACCTGGCACAGGGAGGAGGGGGAGGTGAACGGGGCTGGGGCTGGGGGCTGGCTGGCACCCAGGGGGCACCACGGTGCCCTCACGCTGTCCCTGTGCCCCCACCTTGCCCCCATCAGCGTGGTACTCGGTCTCGTCGATGTCGAGCAGCCGCGCCAGCCCGAAGTCCGTGATCTTGACGTGGTTGGGGCTCTTGACGAGAACATTGCGAGCGGCCAAGTCCCGGTGCACCAGCCTCACCTCCTCCAGGTAGCTCATCCCCTGCGGGAGGCACATCTCTGGCTGTCCCTGGCCCGCCCCAGGACCCCCACCCTGGTACCCCCGGAGCCCCCGTCCTACCTTGGCGATCTGCACACACCAGTTGAGCAGGTCCTGGGAGCCGATGTGGTCCTTGTTCTCCCGCACGTAGTCCAGGAGGCAGCCGTAGGGCATCAGCTGCGTCACCAGCTGCACCGTGGAGGTCAGGCAGATGCCCAGCAGCCGGGACACGTAGGGGCTGCCCACCCCCGCCATCACATAGGCCTCCTGTGGGCAGGGGGGGTCAGGGTGGGGGTCAGGGTGGGCATGGGGCCGCTCCTGGCCCCCGTTCCCTCCCCGCTGGCGCCGCTGCCACACTCACGTCCAGGATCTCCTTGTTGGCTTTGGGCGACGTGTTCTCCCGCAAGACCTTGATGGCCACCGGGATCTTCACGCTCTCCCCGTCGGGGATCCAGATGCCCTGAGGGGGGGGACACACAGGTGAGGGGGGTGTGGAGCAGGGAGGATCCCACCCCACCCCGGTGCCCCCCAGCCCTCACCTTGTAGACGGTGCCGAAAGCACCAGAACCCAAAACTTTCACTTTCTTGAGCTCGGTCTCCTTGAGGATCCGCATCTGGGCTTGGTTGGGCAGGGCCCCGCTGGGCGTCAGCGGCTCCACCAGCTGCGGGGCACACAGGGGTGAGGGGGGCCAGCTCCTGGCACACCCTGGGCCCTGGGGGGGTTCCCCCCTGCCCCCCGGGAGGCCCCACCTCGGTCTCCTGCAGCAGGCGCCTCATGGTGTGCTTGCGCTCCTGCTGCCGCCGGCGCTTGACGCAGATGACGGTGATGAGGAGCAGGACGATGACCAGCAGAGCCCCCACCACGCCGGCGATGATGGACGTCACCTGGCTGGGGGGCAGAGGGGGCATTGGGGGCGGGATGGGGTGATGGGGGACCCCGAGGGGCGGGGGTCAGGGTGGGACAGCTCATCCGCGCTCCTACCTCGGCTTCTGGTCCACGGGACACCCGTCCTCATCCCGGATGGTGCACCTGGGGACACAGCGTGTGGCACCCCGCTGTCAGCACCCCCCTGCTGAGAGCTGTGACCCCCCTCCCCTGCCCAGCCAGGGATCCCCCGACTCACGAGTGGGTGCAGTTGGTGGGGCAGAGCTGGCACACCCCGTCCTCGTCAGGGTATTTCCAGACGGGCACGAAGGAGGCGTCGGCCTTGACCCCGCTGGGGCAGCGCCGCACGCACTGCTGGGCGTCCTTGTAGTGGGCACAGGCCACGCACTGGTCCGGCTCCTGCGGGAATTTGGGGGGGGTTTTGAGGCACCCAGGGGTCCGGGAACACCCCCTGTCCCACCCCTGGCTGTGTGTTTTCCCTCCCCTCACCGATCCGAAGCAGGTCTCGGTGCCGTTCTGGGGCTGGCACTCGGGGTGGCACGGCAGGCACCGCGTCCCGTTGGCGTGTTCCCGGACGGCTCTGCGGGGAGAAGGCACAGGGATGGGGTCCTGGACCTGGTCCTGAGCGGGGGGGGGGGGAGGGCTCTGTTTGCCATTCCCAAGGGTCTCCACTCACCCATCCAGGAGGTTGCAGGAGGCCACGCACTCCTGGCCGCGCAGGAACCGCTCGCAGGCCACGCACTGGGTGGGTCCGGGGCCCCAGCAGTGCCCGTGGGCGCAGAGGTGGAAGCAAACCAGCCCCTCGCTCTCTGCAGGGAGGGCACCGTCAGCACCAGGGGGTCCATCAGCACCGGGGGGGTCCGTCAGAGATGGGAGGGGGGTCCACCCTCTCCCCCCACCCCCCCAGGCACCACTTACCACACTGCTCGGGGGGGCTTGTTGTGCGTCTGGAAGAGGCGCTGGCGGGGGTTGCGGAAGATGCTGTCCCAGGGCACCTTCTGGAGGAAGCAGAGCTGGGGGTTGTGGTGGACGAGCACCATCCCACTGCTGATCTCCTGCAGGGCCCGCAGCCCCAGCGCCTGCACCGCCAGGTCCCGCAGCGTCAGCGAGTAGGCGCCGCTGCCGAGACACCCACGGGTCAGACACGCGGCCCCCCGTGTCACCTCGTGTCACCCCGTGTCCCCCTGTGTCACCCCGTGTCCCTGTGTGTGTTGCCCATGTCCCCCCATGTCCCCCTGTGTGTCCCATCATGTCCACCCTGTGTCCTCCCATGTGTGTCCTCCATGTCCCCCCATGTAGCCCCACGTCCCACCATGTCCCCTCATGTCCCCTTGTCCGTCCCACCATGTTCTCCCTGTGTCCCCCCATGCGTCCCCCCCTCCATGTCCCCACTATGTGCCTCTCCTGTGTCCACCCCGTGTCCCCTCACATCCCCCCATGTCCCTGCATTCCCCTTTGTGTCCCCTCCATGTGTCCCCTCATGCCCCCCAATGTCCCCCCATGTCCCCGTCCCCCCTCACTTGTGCAGGACACGGCCCCGGATGACCCGCAGGTTTTGGAAGACTCCCAGGTCCTTCATCTCAGGTGGCCAGGCAGCGATGTAGAGGAAGCCTGAGGGGAGTTGGGTGTCACCACCCCGTGTCCCCCCCCAAATCTGACCCCCCCCCCAGCCCCCCAGCTCCCTCAGTTCTCACCCGTCAGCTCCTCGAGGCTCTCGAAGATCCGCAGCAGTTTGGGGTCCAGGGGTGGTGTGTTGGTGCTGGGATCCCTGGTAGGGACAGGAGGGAGGTTGGGGGGGGTCCTGGCAGGGTTTCCAGTGAGCTCAGGGAGGGGGGAACGAGGTGATGAGGTGCTTACCCAGCGAAGGTCTCGGGCAGGAAGGCCAAGCTCCCGAAAATCTTGGTGCAGCCGGAGAAGTGCTGGATGTTGGAGGCGTTCACGGCACGGACACCCTTGAGGAAATCCACTCCCAGCCCGTAGCACACTGGTGAGGGGGGGGCACAGCAGGGCTGGGGGGGCTCTGCCAGGACCCCCATCCCCCCAGAACACTCACTGCTCTGCTCCAGTCCTGCCAGCCATGGAGCCACCCCACACACCCCTGGAGGGTCCCCAGAACTTCACTGGGGGGCTGCTCACCTGCACCTCTGGGGTCCCCAAAGCCCCCACAGGTCCCTGGAGGGTTCCCACTGGCACCCCTGGGGTCCCCAGAGCCCCCCCAGCCCCCGGGAGTCCCTGCTCACCCTCCGGGCAGGGTTTGCTGCACTTCTCACACTTCTGGACGTTGTTGACCGTGACCTCCTGGCTGTTCTGGGGGCACACGAGGGTGCAGGACCCCACCTCCGTGGCAAGGTAGTTGTCTGGGGGTGGGGGGGCAGAAGGGGGGGTGTCAGGGCCGTGCTGGCTCCCCCTGGCCCCCCCTCCCCTCTGAGTGTCACTCACAGGGACACTGGGTGACACAGCTGGCACCGAAGGTGTAGCGCCCATCGGGGTTGGGCATCGACTCGAAGGTGTCCGAGTTGTAGATGACGAGGGGGGGACAGTGCAGCTCGCAGATCCCGCTCCTGTTGAAGTTCAGGCACGCCTGGGAGGGGAGGGGGGGGGAGAACGGCCAGTGTGAGACCCCTGCACCCCCCCTGGGGGCCCCCAGAGCCCCCCTCCCATGCTCACCAGGCAGTCGGAGTGCTTGGGGCCGGTGCAGCCGGCGGCACATTGCTCGTGGCAACAGTCCGTGGGCTTCGTGCCCTTGCACCGGGGGCAGCCGTGGCAGATGCTGTTGGTCACTGTGGGGGGCACACAGGGACACGCTGGGCACGGGGACCCCCGTGGCTCCCCCCTCCCCCGGGCCACGTGGGGGTCCCCGGGATGAGGGGCTGGAGGGGAGGGGTTCCCGTGGTGGGGATTTGGGAGGTCAAGTGGGGATCCCCCAGGGTAGGGATTTTAGGGGTCTCTGGGGTAGGGATTTGGGTGCCAAGGAAAGGTCAATGGGACAGGGATTTGGGGCGTAAGCTGAGCCACCCTGGGCAGGAATTCTAGGGGTTTATGGGGCAGGGATCTGGGGCCAGGACTTAGGTGGCACGTAGGGGTCAGTGGGACAGGGATTCGGGATTGCAAGCCGAAGGACCGGGGAGTCTACTGAGGGCAAGATTTAGGTGGCAAGTAAGGATCTGTGGAGCAGGGATACGTGGAGGGAAGGAAAGGGGATTCCCAGAGATTTTGGGGGTCCCTGGGGGGGTTCAGAGCCACTGTGGGCTCCGCACTCACAGGTCTGGCAGTCCCGTGG
>NW_020928629.1:0-776 GCF_003984885.1 Neopelma chrysocephalum | reverse complement strand
TCTTAGAAATATTCCTAAAAGGCATAATATGAAGGCATGATACTTGATTAGCAAAACAGCAGCTTAACAGCTGGGGAAGGCGGATCATCAGCTGCCTGTTGCTATAGAGTCTGTCTCTGGCTGTTTTGCTATTCAAGTATCATGCCTTCATATTATGCCTTTTAGGAATATTTCTAAGACAAGCTTGCATCATATTGGATTAAATCAACTCCTGACAGCTTTTTCTGACTATATGTAACAGCTTATTATTAATTAACTATAAGGTATGAGAGCTCTGAAGTTTCTAAAATGGAAGAGAGCAAGTTTCTTAGGGCTAGAGGCCAAGAATTTCAATCTGCAAAGAAATTCACGTCAGTGTAGTGTTATGCTTTTGTATTTTTTGTTTCATTTTGTAACTTCAAATGCTGCATCCCAATTGCATAAACCAGTTCATGTTATTGGACAGAATAACTATATGGACATAGGATGCTGCTTAAACTTAGATGCAACATATACTTATATTTGAGGTGAACATACAAAACAGAAACAAAAAATACAAAAGCATAACACTACACTGACGTGAATTTCTTTGCAGATTGAAATTCTTGGCCTCTAGCCCTAAGAAACTTGCTCTCTTCCATTTTAGAAACTTCAGAGCTCTCATACCTTATAGTTAATTAATAATAAGCTGTTACATATAGTCAGAAAAAGCTGTCAGGAGTTGATTTAATCCAATATGATGCAAGCTTGTCTTAGAAATATTCCTAAAAGGCATAATATGAAGGCATGATACTTGA
>NW_020928628.1:0-327 GCF_003984885.1 Neopelma chrysocephalum | reverse complement strand
TTCTCCCAGACCCCAGTGCCCTTCCCACAGGGATTCTCCCACACCCCAGTGCCCTTCCCACAGGGATTCTCCCAAACCCATGTTCCCTCTCCTGCAGGGATTCTCCCAGACTCCTGTTCCTTCCCACAGGGATTCTCCCAGACCTCCATTCCCTCTCCTCCAGGGATTCTCCCAGACCCCAGTGCCTTTCCTGCAGGGATTCTCCCAGACTCCTGTTCCCTCTCCTGCAGGGATTTTCCCAGACCCCAGTGCCCTTCCCACAGGGATTCTCCCAAACCCATGTTCCTTCTCCTGCAGGGATTCTCCCAGACCCCAGTGCCCTTCCCA
>NW_020928627.1:0-657 GCF_003984885.1 Neopelma chrysocephalum | reverse complement strand
ATTAGTGTTTTTAACATTAACTGCAGCAGTGCTTTTCAGCCTTTTTTCCTCATTCTCTACAGATTTTAACCCCTTCCACTCCTCAGTAAGTCTGTGCTTGGGTTTATGTATAATCCTCTGTGGCATAGGAGAAAGGCTGTTTTTATTTTGTGGCTTTTGAATATTTTTTTTTCTAAGATGTGGGATTACTGTAAATTGTTCTGAGAGATCAGTGAAAAGAAACTGCCCTTCTCTCCCTTTGTGAGAGGTTATGGAGTATTTCTCCCCTGCAATATGCCAGTGACAGAGGAGCCAGTCATGGACGTGCTTTTGGCAGTGAGAAATTTTAGAATCCGAGTCTGGGTTTGCACAGGGCAGTGCTGTTTTGAACAGATCAAAAAAACCCTGGATCTCAAAGGTCTGACTATTGCAGTGCTGGATGGGTGCATTTAAAACGTGCAGTGCCTCTCCCAGTGTTCTGTGATGTGATACAGGACAAAGCTGTGACAGTACACTCGGAAGTGGTCTCGATGGGTCCTTTGCCAGGCTGCTGTTTGCCAGCTGAATTTAGTACTCTCCTTCCCCTGATCTGTGAATAGATTTTCCTCAGATCCCCTTTCATTTTTTCGGTTTCCTCTCCCGCCTTTTTTTTCTTTTTTTCCCCCGTGGAAGATGAAA
>NW_020928626.1:0-665 GCF_003984885.1 Neopelma chrysocephalum | reverse complement strand
ATTAGTGTTTTTAACATTAACTGCAGCAGTGCTTTTCAGCCTTTTTTTCTCATTCTCTACAGATTTTAACCCCTTCCACTCCTCAGTAAGTCTGTGCTTGGGTTTATGTATAATCCTCTGTGGCATAGGAGAAAGGCTGTTTTTATTTTGTGGCTTTTAAATATTTTTTTTTTCTAAGATGTGGGATTACTGTAAATTGTTCTGAGAGATCAGTGAAAAGAAACTGCCCTTCTCTCCCTTTGTGAGAGGTTATGGACTGTGAGTATTTCTCCCCTGCAATATGCCAGTGACAGAGGAGCCAGTCATGGATGTGCTTTTGGCACTGAGAAATTTTAGAATCCGAGTCTGGGTTTGCACAGGGTTAGTGCTGTTTTGAACAGATCAAAAAAAACCTGGGTCTCAAAGGTCTGACTATTGCAGTGCTGGATGGGTGCATTTAAAACGTGCAGTGCCTCTCCCAGTGTTTTGTGATGTGATACAGGACAAAGCTGTGACAGTACACTCGGAAGTGGTCTCGATGGGTCCTTTGCCAGGCTGCTGTTTGCCAGCTGAATTTAGTACTCTCCTTCCCCTGATCTGTGAATAGATTTTCCTCAGATCCCCTTTCATTTCTTCGGTTTCCTCTCCCGCCTTTTTTTTCTTTTTTTTCCCCGTGGAAGATGAAA
>NW_020928625.1:0-572 GCF_003984885.1 Neopelma chrysocephalum | reverse complement strand
GGCGGGAGAGGAACTGATTGTATCCTTAGAACTGGCTTAACAGAAAGGCTTTGGATAATTCCGTAGATTTTTAAGATGTTGGGTTGGCTTAAATGATTAGTGTAAAAGCTCCAGAGAAGACTAAATGTTTAAGGATTTATTCTGCCCTTACTTGTACCCGTGCGTGTCTCTGGATTTTCACGTTTGAATGAAGAAAGCAATTCTGCATCTCTCTTCCACTCCTCCCACTTGCACACTGCCTCCCCCCCATTCCCGTGCACCTGGCAGCATTCCAGAGATGCTCACCAACTGCTGGAAGAGAGAATACCAACCCTGTGCAATCTGAATGGGGGGAGAGGTGAAAAAGGGAAGGAGTGGAAGAGAGATGCAGAATTGCTTTCTTCATTCAAACGTGAAAATCCAGAGACACGCACGGGTACAAGTAAGGGCAGAATAAATCCTTAAACATTTAGTCTTCTCTGGAGCTTTTACACTAATCATTTAAGCCAACCCAACATCTTAAAAATCTACGGAATTATCCAAAGCCTTTCTGTTAAGCCAGTTCTAAGGATACAATCAGTTCCTCTCCCGCC
>NW_020928624.1:0-352 GCF_003984885.1 Neopelma chrysocephalum | reverse complement strand
TAACTTGGCTTTTTGTATTTATAAAATGGTTTTGATCAGATAGCACTTTTTTTTTTTTTTGGTTCAGAACAGAATTAAGCTTGGTTTAGAAAAGAATTAAATTGCAAGAGAGAATATATTAGTGTCGCATTGAGAGACAAGCTGATTTTAATAAAACACAATTGCAGAATGAAGAAAAAGGAACACAGCCAGAACAGGATTTTAACCCACAGCTTGCTCTCAATGCGACACTAATATATTCTCTCTTGCAATTTAATTCTTTTCTAAACCAAGCTTAATTCTGTTCTGAACCAAAAAAAAAAAAAAGTGCTATCTGATCAAAACCATTTTATAAATACAAAAAGCCAAGTTA
>NW_020928623.1:0-553 GCF_003984885.1 Neopelma chrysocephalum | reverse complement strand
TGTGCTGGATAAGAAGACAGACTGGGAAAGATATGTTGCCTGGAAAAGCATAAATGGGATCTAAAGGGACCTGTTACTTGATAATTCACCCACCAGACTGACAGTTTTTCTCCAGTCTATTGTTGTGTGTTTATGAATTCTTATGCACCTCAGTTTATTGTTAAATGTTATGAATTCTGTCATACCTCCATATTGTCTCCCTTTCTCCCTCAGATTTTCCCTCCAAAAGTTGTTTGTCACCCTGTCTCCCCAGTTTTCCCGCTCCTCTGCTGCTCATTGGTCACAACCTGCCACCATGCAGAGAGAGCTACTATTGGCCCAATCCCTCAGAGACCCGGGAGTTCCGCCCACCTTTCCCCTATCCCCCTATCACATTTTTCCCTGAGTTGTCAATCTCTTGCGCCTCCCCAGGTTAGAATCCACCCCTCAAACCTACGTTATTTAAACCCTTGTTTCCCCCAAATAAATGGCATTGCTGCACGAGACCTCAACTGTGTCAGAACCCTTATTGCAGTGCCCGGTCCCATTTCCCTTCCCCCCGCGGACCGCGGCA
>NW_020928622.1:0-7322 GCF_003984885.1 Neopelma chrysocephalum | reverse complement strand
TATTGCAGTGCCCGGTCCCATTTCCCTTCCCCCCGCGGACCGCGGCAAGTGGCGCCCTCACGTGTGGCTCAGTTGAGGGCTCTCATATTGAGGGAACTCCTGTGCCTTCACTCGGGCTCAGGCAACGCCGGGGAGGCGTTCGTCCCCGCCGGTTCTCTTCAGCAGAACGGACGGCTGCGAGCTCGGAGGTAGCTGCGCGAGTCGACACGCCGGACAGGTGAGCTGCTGAAGACATTCCTGCACCCTACCCCATCACCCACACCCCAATCGGACATCGAGAGGATTTTCTATCCGAGACTGTGGAGTTGAGACCCACTTAATATCGCCATGGGACTCACCCTCTCAACCTCTCAAAAATTTGTATACAGGCGCCTAAAAGACTTTGTTATAGAACATGGGCACCCCCTCGACAAAAAGTCAGCCAAGGCGCTCGCCAGATGGCTCGATTGCAAGAGCTATAAGCTTGCCGAGGACACTAATATCGAAAAGTGGCAAGCTGTGGGCTATGATCTCTGGCGAGATAGCGATAAGGGGGACCGTTTAGCTAAAGAAGCCCTCATCGCGTGGAGGCTAGTTCTGATGGTGCTACAGCACCAGGTGATGAACAAGAATATCAGCCTTCCAGAAACTAAGAAGGCAGAGACGGACACTGACCAGACAGATACACAAGACGGCGGGACGAAAAAAAGCGGCGCGGGGAACACGCGGTCTGGGCAACATGGCGACGGGAGGGGGGAAGGGCGTTTGCACGCGCGCGGGGCTGAAGCACGCAGGGGAAGATCGCGGGAACGCATGTCGCGTGACAGTGCGGCGCGCAAACTTTTCGCGCGCGCTCCGTCGGTCCCGCCCCCAAGCCCGTCTTCGCGCCAGCCCCCCTACGCCTCCGACACGCCCACGGACCCTCCCACCAGAACGCCCTCTCCCTCCAGCGCCGCCTCTACCCCCACGTCATCACCCTCCTGGGGTAGACGGAAACTAAGGGGCGGGGTCAGGGTGAAGGTCAGAGCCTCTTCCAGCAATAACATCCGGAAAGATGGCCACGCCCATAGGCCGGATACCACCGAGGCTTACCCTGTCTGCCGCTACCCTGAACCCGATTTAGACATCATGCAGCACTCCCCTGAACGACAGCCCAACCTGCCAGATATCTGGAGAGCCTTCAGGGAGGAGGCTGCCACCGCTAAAGACACGGAATTCCTGAAAGCGTTTCCTATATATATAGAGGAGGGAAAGGCTCCGGAGTGGCGGCCAATATCATACCCTGTAGGGAACATGTCCCGAGGTGCAACGGGTAGGCACCGGAGCTAGGGGACATGCGCAGAGCCAGACCCTCCTATTGGTTAAGAGTCACGTGGGATCAAGGTATAAAGGACCGCGCGCTGTTTAAATAAACCTCTTTGTTTACCACCTCACAGAGAGCGTGCCATGATTTCATTATTATATAAAGGCGGCGTGCCACGTGCACGCTACAATACCCCATGCTAAAAGATATTAAAAAAGCCATCGTCGAGTATGGGCTGGGAGCACCCTTTACCATCGGGCTGCTGGAATCCTTTTTTCTTGCTTATACGTTAATTCCCTATGATATACGAGCAGTAATAGGAGGACTTTTTACCACAGTACAGTCCTCAGTGTTCGAGGCTGAATGGAAAAAATTGATCACTGTGTATGTTAATGAAAAAATGGAAAGGAGGGGAATTCCCATCCGGCAGGCAATTGACATGCTTTATGGGGAAGGGAACTATTCTAGTAGGAGGGATCAAGCTCGAATTGACCCCAAATTTTTAGAAGCAGCCAAAGAATTGGCATTAGAAGCTGTGAAGAAGGTGGCTGATGCTTACGTTCAGACACCCTCCTTCACTCTTATCAACCAAGGCTCAAAAGAACCCTTTGTAGAATTTATAACTCGGCTAAAAGAAGCGATCAGTCGGCAGGTCCATCAAAAAGAGAGCCAGGAAATTTTGTTTAATAGATTGGTTATTGAAAAGGCTAATGAGGACTGCCAAAAGGCATTAAAGATGCTAAAAGATCCCTCCTTACTAGAAATGATAGAAGCTTGTAAGAATATAGGCTCTAATTCCCACAAGGCACGCCTATTGGCTGCTGCATTCACAGGTCCCCAATCCTGCTTCAACTGTGGAGAGAAGGGTCATTTTAAAAAACACTGTCCTAAATTAAATCCCGAACCAAATTTACCAAAAACCCTATGCCAGAGGTGTGGGAAAGGCCGTCATTGGTCCTCCAGTTGTAGGTCCATGACTAATATCAGTGGTGAACCTCTTCCCCCCAGGAGATCCCCAGGGCTGAGGAAGAAAGTCACATTCCAATCCTTGCCTGACCTTCGCCCTTGCTCCTGTGAACATCAGGGAAACGGGGAGCAGAGCACCCAGGGGGGCGCGACAACACAAATTACCCCTGCTCTCCGCTCAATTCTGCGCCCCACACCACACCCTGCTACCCTGTAAGCCCAAAGCCTCCGGCAGATTCTATTCCCCTGAACCCAACAGACCCTATTCCTGTTCCATGTGTTTCCCCTAATTTGGCAGACCCTGTTCCAGTTAAAAATCAATGTGTTCCCCTTAATTGGATCATTCTCTCCATCGTCCACCCTTCAACTCACCTAAGCTCTTATGAGCAATTAGCCAGAGTCAGGCCATCTGCTCCTGTAGATCCTAACAAAACATACTTAATAATATCACATTTCTCAGCAGTGGCTAAGGGAATCTTTATTGTACCCACCCTCCTGACAGGACTTACAAACACGAATATTGCCATATGCCTAACTGTGCATCTCCCTCCCATGCAGCTGGAGGACCGCTTCCCTGTGGCAAAGATGGTCTCCACAGATGACTTGCTCTGCGTGAAATCCTCAGATGAGGAACAGAGGGAGGAAGCACTGAGGGAAGTCCATTGGACAACCTCGGTGAAAACCTCCCGTCCACTTTTAACATGTCTGGCTTATTTTTCACAACCTAGGCACCCGCAGAAGGTCAAAGTGGAGGGCCTTCTGGACTCAGGCGCGGACATTACCATCATTGCCTCCAAGGACTGGCCATACGGCTGGCCAGCCCAGACTGCTAACGTCAAAGTCAGTGGGGTAGGGGGATCACAGTATCCTGTCAGGAGCAAGGAAGTGCTAACAATCTACGGACCAGAGGGCAGACCAGCATCACTCCAGCCGTATGTACTTAACATCCCAATCACGTTATGGGGAAGGGACGCAATGGAGCAGTGGGAGCTCATTTTGAAGACCTTGTCTCCAGATGAAAATTTTTAGGAGGGGTCACTGAACATTTGCAGCTCCCCAAACTGAGCTGGAAGACAGAAACGCCAGTTTGGGTAGATCAGTGGCCCCTGCCCAAACAAAAGCTGCAAATTTTGAATAAATTAGTTAATCAGGAATTGGAAAAGGGACACTTGGAGTCTTCCACCAGTCCCTGGAACACTCCAGTGTTCGTGATTCAAAAATCCTCAGGTTCCTGGAGATTTCTCCAGGACCTGCGCAAGGTAAACAAGGTCCTAGAACCAATGGGAGCCCTTCAGCAGGGAATGCCATCTCCATCTATGCTCCCTGCTGAATGGCCCCTAGTGGTTATTGATATCAAGGACTGTTTCTTTCACATATACCTAAATCCGGCTGATTCGGTTAAATTTGCGTTTTCTGTCCCTGCCATCAACGCTTGTGAACCTCATCGCAGGTTCCAGTGGCGAGTGCTTCCCCAGGGGATGAGAAATTCTCCAACACTTTGCCAGATGTTTGTGGCTAAAGTGTTAGAACCAATCAGAAAAAATTCCTGCAGTCAATCATCTTTCATTACATAGATGATATATTGATCTGTGCCAAAACGCAATTGGCTGTGGAAAAAACCCTAAATTCAACAATTTCGGCCCTAAATTCTAAGGGGTTGGAAATCTCCCCTGAAAAAGTGCAAAGGGAAGCACCCTGGAGGTATCTTGGGCTCCAAATTACAGAGAAGGCTATTAAGCCTCAGTCAGTGTCAATTAACAAGCGAGTCCAAACTTTAAATGACCTCCAGAAACTGCTGGGAGCCATTAATTGGATCAGGCCTGTATTAAGAATCACAACTGATGATCTGCACCCACTATTCGAACAGCTAAAAGGAGATGCTGATTTGTCCTCACCCAGATCATTAACAACAGAGGCTGAAAACTCCCTTACCATTGTTGAGAAAAAGATATCAGAGAGACAATCGTTTAGGAGGATGGAGGGACTGCCATCCTCCCTTGTAATAATTCGTGAGCAGAAACAACCACTGGCCCTGCTGGGTCAGCTTACCACTAATAATAGAGACTTCTGTTTATGGGAGTGAGTATTCCTCCCTCATCAATTTGGCAAAACTATTACAACTATAGCAGAGATGATTGGCAAACTAATATTTAAAGGTCGCACCAGGTGTTTAGAGCTCAGTGGAGAAGAGCCAGATTTCATCTACCTTCCACTGACCTCTGAGCACCTGGAACAACTGATGCAGAGTTCTATTGACTTTCAAATTGCCATCGGAGGCTACCCGGGAGAAGTCAAATTTCACCTCCCGGCGTGCCCATTTTTGCAAAGATTAATTCCAATTCCTCTAAAATTAAAAATTGTTCAATCAGATCTACCAATTAAAAACGCAAAAACCCTCTTTACCGATGGCTCCGGGAGAACCGGGAATGCAGTTATTGTTTGCCAGCAAAAGGGCAATTGGCATCAAGATATACACAAAGTTCAAGGTTCCCCCCAAATCATAGAACTCTCAGCAGTTGTTCGCGCCTTCCAAATTTTCTGTGGTGAACCTATCAATATAGTTTCAGATTCGGCATATGTAGTTGGTGTGGTCAAAAGAATTGAAAACTCCTATCTGAGAGATGTGGCTAATGAGAATCTTTTCAAACTTCTAACCAAATTGTTGTTTCTCATAGAAAGAAGAAAATTTGGCTTCTATATTGTCCACACCAGGTCACGCACTGCTCTACCCGGTCCTGTGGCAGAGGGAAATCAGATTGCTGACCATCTGGCAGGTATGGCTGTCACCCCAAATTTATATCAGCAAGCGAAAATTTCACATGAATTTTTCCACCAGAATGCGCGGTCACTGCAAAAACAATTTGGTTTAAAATTATCTAAAGCCAAAGAAATTTTGAAGGCGTGTCCTGATTGTCAAATACTCACATCGGTGATGCCAGAAGGAACCAATCCTAGAGGATTGTCAGCATTAGAAATTTGGCAATCAGATGTCATGCACGTGGCTGAATTTGGCAAACTAAAATATGTTCATGTGTCTATTGACACATTTTCAAAGATGATCGTAGCCACTGCGCATTCTGGGGAGAAAAGTAGAGATGTCAAGAAGCATTTTTTGTCTGCATTCTCAAGGATGGGGGTCCCCAAACAGGTCAAAACCGATAACGGACCGTCCTATGTGTCTGCAGACACAAAAGGATTTTTTGAAGAATGGGGAATACACCATACCACCGGAATCCCTCACAACCCCACAGGACAGGGCATAGTAGAGCGTGCCCACCAAAATATCAAAAATTTACTTGAAAAACAAAAGAGGGGGAGTATTGGCCTGTCCCCCCAAGACAGATTGGAAAAGGTAATGTATGTTTTAAATTTTTTAAACATGATGGAGGAATCTGATACTCACCTAAACAGAAGTCCCGTAGATCGACA
This sequence comes from Neopelma chrysocephalum, assembly GCF_003984885.1. NCBI lineage: Eukaryota > Metazoa > Chordata > Aves > Passeriformes > Pipridae > Neopelma > Neopelma chrysocephalum. The sequence goes on along the minus strand of NW_020928622.1, from coordinate 1,645 downwards.
CTTCAAATCAAATTCTTCACCGTCATCATTGAAAGCAAAAATCATGTATAAAGACCCACTAACAGAGACATGGACAGGCCCTTTCCCCCTGATCACTTGGGGGAAGGGTTACGTGTGTATTTCAGATTCAGGAGGGCCGAAGTGGGTCCCTGCTAAGCGGATAAAGATCTCCCAGACTTGAAGAGAAGGATGCAAGCACTCCCGTTTTACATCTTCCTGAGCGTTACCATCGGACTCATCCCTCGCATCATCATGTCGCCACTAAGAGATTGGATGAGCCAACCTTCAGAGAACTTGTGGGTAACACTGGCTAAGGCCACGGGCACGGACAGCTTGTGCCTGGCCTTGACCAGTGCCAGCAACCCCTTCAAAACCTGCTTAGTGGGGATTCCCATAACTTCGGGTGTCGAATGGAACACATTTGTGTCCCAAACCCGGAGCATGGGGTCCCTACCGCTGAATTCACCCAATTTAGCGCAGGTTATAGCAGCACAAACCTTCACCGATACTCCCTTTCAAGAAATTGATTTACTTGGTTCCTTACCCACTGTTAGTTGTGTTATTTTCCACCGCTACACTCAACCAGTTTTGTTCACCCCTCATAATGTAACCGGATACAAACTAACTTACAGAGGGACCATTTCACCGTGGTGCAATAGTTCAATCGCCACCACAGTGCCAACAGAGCATGTTCCTAGGGACATGAGGCTCCCCAAAGGGTTTTTCCTCCTGTGCGGGGATCGGGCGTGGCAGGGTATTCCTGCCTACCCGGAAGGGGGCCCCTGCACAGTAGGAAAGTTGGCACTGTTTAACCCGGCGAAGTTTCAGTTAGCAGATCAATTGATTTCTCCCAAAAATAAAGTCAAAAGGTCCCTCCGTGAAGATTGGAGGCTCCCTAAATCTGAACCTAAAACCATTCCCAAAACCCCCAAAGTTGCCCCAAAGAGCCCAGTCATTCCTCCCAATATTAATGCGGCACCACGTGTAATTGATACAATCATTACTCTGCCACCACCCCTACCCTTCCCAGCAGACTGTGATTCCCACCTTGATATTTGGTCCCGCATGAAGAACTTTTGGGCTTCCTTCCCTATCCCCGGGATAGGAGCTGCCCATGCCCTTTCCTTACTTTCACATCTTGGTTGCTGGTTAACCAAAGAAGCGAATGCAACCACAAAAGCACTTGAGGGTTTGCTAGAAGACACTCAAAAACTGAAGGAAGTTAGTCTCCAAAATCGTGCTGCCATTGACTTCCTACTCCTAGCACACGGTCATGGGTGCCAGGAGTTCGAGGGAATGTGCTGTATGAATTTTTCAGACCATTCACAATCAGTTTATGAAAGCATACATCAGTTAAAAAATCTCGTAAAAGATATCCACCAGTCCCGTGATGAGGGGCTGGATGGACTTTTTGATTGGTTAAAAATTCCCTCCCTTCCTCAATGGTCCTGCAAAATTATAATCATACTAGTAATTTCCCTATTTGTCCTTGTTTTGCTGTGTACCTGTTTGCCGTGTTTCATCATTTGTATTCGCCAGATGATCATCCGTAGTGTAACTGTGAATGTCACCACGATTAAAGACAAAGAAGGGGGAGATGTGCTGGATAAGAAGACAGACTGGGAAAGATATGTTGCCTGGAAAA
>NW_020928621.1:0-303 GCF_003984885.1 Neopelma chrysocephalum | reverse complement strand
TGGGAGTTACTGGGAGCACTGGGAGGGGTCACTGGGAGTTACTGGGAGCCCGTTTGTCCCATACTGGGAGCACTGGGAGGGGTCACTGGGAGTTACTGGGAGCACTGGGAGTTACTGGGAGCACTGGGAGGGATCATTGGGAGTACTGAGAGTTACTGGGAGCACTGGGAGGGTTCACTGGGAGCACTGGAAGTTACTGGGAGCACTGGGAGGGGTCACTGGGAGCACTGGGAGCACTGGGAGGGGTCACTGGGAGCACTGGGAGTTACTGGGAGCACTGGGAGGGGTCACTGGGAGTTACTG
>NW_020928620.1:0-640 GCF_003984885.1 Neopelma chrysocephalum | reverse complement strand
GTTTTTCCATAGTAAATTGAATGCTATTTAGGGGAAAGGTGTGGCATAGAGGCAGATACCAGGTGAAGGGATATGGAGACAAGGAAATCTCTTGCTAATCCCAAAAGCTCCTCCAGGAGTATGAAGATCCACTGCCTCAATGCCACACCTTTCCCCTAAATAGCATTCAATTTACTATGGAAAAACCATCTAAGAGGATACAGTTATTAAATATATCAGTACAATAATCTTACTCATAAGTAAATTGGTGCAAATGGCATCTTATTAACAACCTCTGATACCTTCATTTCTCATAGCACAGCTGCCAATTCAGACAACGTTACCTTTTCTGCTGGTACCTTACCTGGAATGCTCTGGTTTTTATTGCTATTGCAGAGTTAAATGGGATAAGTAAGACCATCACAGCGACTCCAGCCAGCACAGAAGGCCCTAAAGCCTTGAATTTAAAGAGAAAAGGTAACGTTGTCTGAATTGGCAGCTGTGCTATGAGAAATGAAGGTATCAGAGGTTGTTAATAAGATGCCATTTGCACCAATTTACTTATGAGTAAGATTATTGTACTGATATATTTAATAACTGTATCCTCTTAGATGGTTTTTCCATAGTAAATTGAATGCTATTTAGGGGAAAGGTGTGGCAT
>NW_020928619.1:0-442 GCF_003984885.1 Neopelma chrysocephalum | reverse complement strand
CACCACCAGCAACTTTATTACACATGAAAAACAAATTTCACTGAGCTCATAAGTTATCAGAGGGAGCACAAGAGCCTATTTTGCAGCGTGGCTGGCGGCCAGGTCTCTCAAGGACAGTGCTGCCTCCTCTTGTGTTGCTGCTCAGGAGCTGGAATAGGCTCTTGTTCTCCCTCTGATAACTTATGAGCTCAGTGAAATTTGTTTTTCATGTGTAATAAAGTTGCTGGTGGTGTGCAATTTGCATTTAAGTTGGTTATATACATGCTGAGTGGGACTTCTAACTGTTGTTCACAGAGCTAAAATAACACAAGTTATCTGCCAGTTCAACCCCTTCTAAAGAAAACAATCCACGAGGAAATGATTTTAAACACAATATCACCACCAGCAACTTTATTACACATGAAAAACAAATTTCACTGAGCTCATAAGTTATCAGAGGGAG
>NW_020928618.1:0-2277 GCF_003984885.1 Neopelma chrysocephalum | reverse complement strand
GCTGCAGGAAATGAAGTCTTAAGCTTTAAATATTGACATTGCCTTTACTCTTTTGTGTTGCTAACATATCTTCATCATAGCAGTGCATGTGCTGTGCTTGGAACAGCACATACTGTAGGAAATTTTCTTGCAGGTAGCATCACTGTTCCTGATCACTCCTCTGTAGCCCAGGACACAAAAGTTATGGTGCAATTGATTAATCTGCAGGGTTTAGAGCCTCTCTTATGCACAGCTTTGTAGCCCTGAATGACACCAAAAGCTTCTAGATCTGGCCAACATAGACCTTTTATGGGAAATCACAGCTGTGCACTCAGAAAACTGGCCATCACTCTTCCTGCCTATGGGGTAATGGTGACATGAAGAGCACTTTGTATAACCCAAGACAACCAAGTTTCAGAGTCTTCACCTAAAGCATCATCAGTTTCATGAGGATTTCCACAACTTAAGGGTTTATGGAACACTATTTCTTTTATGGGTAGTGTAGCCAATTTGTGTTGGCCAGTACATCAAGAAACTTCCAGCAGTTCTCTCTTATTTCTACCCATATTATTTTGCACCACTAAGCTCATGGGCCAGTGAAACGTCTTGCCTACCAAATCTGAACAAGTACAGTTGCTTGCTTTTTTCCTTGAGAGAACTCAGTGAAAACATACTGAATGTTTTTAGACACACATATAATGAGTATATGTAGAAATTAATTAAATGGTCTTTCTGTAATTAGTCTAGCAATTAAAAATTGATCTATACACTGAAAATTATATTTGACTTCATAATTATGTTTTAATCTGCTAGTATCCTATTCAGAAAGACCATTTAATTAATTTCTACATATACTCATTATATGTGTGTCTAAAAACATTCAGTATGTTTTCACTGAGTTCTCTCAAGGAAAAAAGCAAGCAACTGTACTTGTTCAGATTTGGTAGGCAAGACGTTTCACTGGCCCATGAGCTTAGTGGTGCAAAATAATATGGGTAGAAATAAGAGAGAACTGCTGGAAGTTTCTTGATGTACTGGCCAACACAAATTGGCTACACTACCCATAAAAGAAATAGTGTTCCATAAACCCTTAAGTTGTGGAAATCCTCATGAAACTGATGATGCTTTAGGTGAAGACTCTGAAACTTGGTTGTCTTGGGTTATACAAAGTGCTCTTCATGTCACCATTACCCCATAGGCAGGAAGAGTGATGGCCAGTTTTCTGAGTGCACAGCTGTGATTTCCCATAAAAGGTCTATGTTGGCCAGATCTAGAAGCTTTTGGTGTCATTCAGGGCTACAAAGCTGTGCATAAGAGAGGCTCTAAACCCTGCAGATTAATCAATTGCACCATAACTTTTGTGTCCTGGGCTACAGAGGAGTGATCAGGAACAGTGATGCTACCTGCAAGAAAATTTCCTACAGTATGTGCTGTTCCAAGCACAGCACATGCACTGCTATGATGAAGATATGTTAGCAACACAAAAGAGTAAAGGCAATGTCAATATTTAAAGCTTAAGACTTCATTTCCTGCAGCAAAGGAAGAGATGTAGTAGAGAAAGGAAATTTTCTTTACATGAGTATGGCTGCAGGAAATGAAGTCTTAAGCTTTAAATATTGACATTGCCTTTACTCTTTTGTGTTGCTAACATATCTTCATCATAGCAGTGCATGTGCTGTGCTTGGAACAGCACATACTGTAGGAAATTTTCTTGCAGGTAGCATCACTGTTCCTGATCACTCCTCTGTAGCCCAGGACACAAAAGTTATGGTGCAATTGATTAATCTGCAGGGTTTAGAGCCTCTCTTATGCACAGCTTTGTAGCCCTGAATGACACCAAAAGCTTCTAGATCTGGCCAACATAGACCTTTTATGGGAAATCACAGCTGTGCACTCAGAAAACTGGCCATCACTCTTCCTGCCTATGGGGTAATGGTGACATGAAGAGCACTTTGTATAACCCAAGACAACCAAGTTTCAGAGTCTTCACCTAAAGCATCATCAGTTTCATGAGGATTTCCACAACTTAAGGGTTTATGGAACACTATTTCTTTTATGGGTAGTGTAGCCAATTTGTGTTGGCCAGTACATCAAGAAACTTCCAGCAGTTCTCTCTTATTTCTACCCATATTATTTTGCACCACTAAGCTCATGGGCCAGTGAAACGTCTTGCCTACCAAATCTGAACAAGTACAGTTGCTTGCTTTTTTCCTTGAGAGAACTCAGTGAAAACATACTGAATGTTTTTAGACACACATATAATGAGTATATGTAGAAATTAATTAAATGGTCTTTCTG
>NW_020928617.1:0-309 GCF_003984885.1 Neopelma chrysocephalum | reverse complement strand
CTGTTGAAAAAGTTGTAGCTATACCTACCTTAATCTTTCCATTATGGATTTCCCCCTCTCCATTTACACATACATCCCCTATTTCCTACATCTTTGAACTATAGCCAGCAGCTGAATGAGGTACATCTCAAGTGTACATGATGGGAGGAGAGGGGGAAATCCATAATGGAAAGATTAAGGTAGGTATAGCTACAACTTTTTCAACAGATACACCTTTTGTAAGGAGAATATATTGTAAAATCGGTGTACTGTTGAAAAAGTTGTAGCTATACCTACCTTAATCTTTCCATTATGGATTTCCCCCTCTCC
>NW_020928616.1:0-2707 GCF_003984885.1 Neopelma chrysocephalum | reverse complement strand
CTACTTGCACCCTTCCTCGTGTCCGATCCCCTCTTCGGACCGCGGCAAATGGCGCCCAGCGTTCGGCAAAGGTAGAGGTTTTTACCTTAAGAAAACCTCCCCCACGCCACAAGGGCTCAGACGACGCGGAGAGAAGCGTTTTCGTCCCGCTGGTCCTTCCCGGCTGAACTCCAGAATCACGGCAAGACGGCCACCGCACCGGAAAACGGTGAGCACCGGGAAAAACCTCTAATCCCATCTCCCACCCTCACAAAATTTTTAAAATCAACTGCAGACTAACGGAAGCCCAAGTAACTTCAAAAATATGGGCCTCTCGCTATCTACCCCTCAAAAATTCGTGTACCGCAAGCTTAAAGACTTTATTTTGGAAAAGGGACACCCCTTAGACAAAAAATCTGCAAAAGCCCTTGCTAAATGGCTTGAAAATGGAGGGGAAACAGTCTCCGACAGCATGTCTCTAAAAGACTGGGAGAAAATTGGATACAATATCTGGAAAGCGAATGAGAGGGGAGACAAAACTGCTACTGAGGCATTAATCGCCTGGAGATTGATTCTGATGATGCTACAACACCAAATAACCAGTTCCAATGAAAATCTCCAAGAATCCGAGCAAAAACCCAAAAAATCCAAGCCCGAATCCCCGGAAAAGGACAAGCTCCGAAGGTCCCGGGACGGCGGGGAGGGGAGTGAGAGTGCAGACGGCGGGAGGGAGAAACAAAGCGCAGAATACCAGCGATTTTTGCATCATGGCGTCGGTGAGCTGGGCAGTGGTGTGCACGTGCACGGGGCCGAGGGGCGCGGGGAGCGAGCGCAGCACCAGGCGCCGCGTGAACAAACGGCATGCGAAGATTTCGCGCGCGTCCCGCCGGCCCCGCCCCCCAGCCCGCCCGCGCGAGCCCCGTCGGCACCACCCCCCAGCCCGCCCGCGCGAGCCCGGCCGGCACCGCGCCCCCATTGTCCCCCTCCTCAACCCCCCCCCGACCAAAAAAACCCTCTCTCCCCCCCTCCCCTCCAACCCCCCCCACCTCCAACGCATCGGTGTACTGCTTTCCAAAACCCCACTCCCCACGACAGCACCGCTTATGCCGCTGCATCAGTAGCTGGCGCTTTAACCCCTTCAGTGCCCCCACCCTGTGGATGTACTTGTCCCCCACAGGGCCCACTGCTCTCCCATGCCCCACCTATTTCCACCTCCCTGTCTCCACATACATGCCAACATGTTTGTCATCATGGTCCTGGCTTCTCCGGCGCCAGTGCCCAGAGAAGCAGATGGTCTTACATAAAGGAACAAGCAGTGACAGCTGATGATTTGAATTTAGTTAAAGCGTTTCCTGTATTTTATCATCCCGACAATCACCCTGTCTGGGAACCCATCCCCCTCCCAGTTCTGAAGGATACAAAACAAGCTATTACTGACTACGGGTTAAACTCACCTTATGTAATAAGGGTACTGAATTCACTCTTTGCTGCATACACATTCACTCCAAATGACATAAAGGAATTAGTAAGCGCTTTCTTCACTAACATGCAAGCAACACTTTTCCTGGACGAATGGCAAACTCGCATTCGCCAGCATGCCCAGCGAACCTCTGTAACCACAGGCACCCCAGTTCTGGAGGCTTTTAATAGGCTCTACGGAGTGGGACCTTATATTTCCAATGAGGCCCAAACCAAGATTCCTGTGAATGAATTAGACATTTCAAAAAATCTAGCTTTCCAAGCTATTCAAACCATTGCTGAGGCGGATGAACCTACACCTTCATACACACAAGTACAACAAAAACCAACAGAACCATTCATAGACTTTGCAGAAAGGCTAAAGAAAGCCATTGCAAAACAAGTCGAACACCCAGAAGCTCAAGATGCACTATTTTTAAGGTTGGCTATAGAACAATCTAATGACGATTGCCAACAAATACTAAGAACTCTTAAAGATCCCACTCCTATGGTCATGGTTAAGGCATGTCGTAATGTGGGGTCTAATTCTCATAAAGCAAGACTAATAGCTGAAGCTTTAGCTGGACCACAAACCTGTTTTCACTGTGGTGAGACAGGACATATAAAAAAGAACTGCCCACTATTAACCACAAAATTTCAGCTTCCAAAGACACCATGCAAGCGATGTGGCAAAGGCAGACACTGGACTAAGGACTGCCGCTCCCTCACTAACATCTACGGAGAACTGCTGCCCCCGAAAAAATCACCCGACTTAAGGAGAAAAGTGACTTTTAATTCAATGCCAGATCTCAAACAGTGCACCTGTGAACTGTCAGGAAACAAGGCAGCAAGCTCCAGGGGTGCTGTGTTAACACAAACACCCCCTCAACTGCGTTCCATCCTGCATAACCCATCCCTTCCTAAGGATCTCGTAGTCCACAGAAGACCGCTATCACCAAGCTTTTAGACACCATGGAGCAGTGGCATCTCGGGCTGGAAACAATTTTTTTAAGGGGGGAGTCACTCAGCAGATGCAGCTGTCCAAACTGATTTGGAAGATGCAGATCTGTCCTCCTCCAAGTCCATTTAAACAAACCCTTTTTAACTTGCTTTGAAATTTTGCTTTTTCTGTTTGTATTGTTATTAACTATTTCTTGTGTCACAGCATGCTGCAAGAAAAACTATCACAACAGACATTTTCAATCAAGTAAGAAAGGGTGAGATGTGAAGGAGCAAGATTCAGGATGGGAGCAGTTCCAGGCGTGGAGAA
>NW_020928615.1:0-383 GCF_003984885.1 Neopelma chrysocephalum | reverse complement strand
TGTGAAGGAGCAAGATTCAGGATGGGAGCAGTTCCAGGCGTGGAGAAAAGCATACAGCAATTGGCAGGACTTTATTATATGGACCTTACAGTTATCATATGGACTTTACTGGTATTATGTGGTTTCATTGTATTCACACTACACAGTGCACAACCTGGTCATGCCCAGGCTTGCCATGAGTTTGCCTGCTCCCTGCTTCCTCCACTCCTCCCCCTTTTGTCCATGTCCCTATCTTGGTTTGTTCCCCTGCTTGTCTGTCTCATGCTCCGCCCTATGTTCTGGGCTTTTCCCCGCCCGAGCTGAAAAAAGACAGGGGGCACACGTGAATAGGGCTTTCTACTTGCACCCTTCCTCGTGTCCGATCCCCTCTTCGGACCGCGGCA
>NW_020928614.1:0-624 GCF_003984885.1 Neopelma chrysocephalum | reverse complement strand
TGTCAGAGACTGAAATGGTTAATGATTTATGCATTCCAGGAGTTTGCAGGCTTTTGACTTTTACCTTACATCTCTGATGGGCAGTTGGGCCCATCCCCCCCTACCAATCTTGAAAGGCGGGAACCAGGCCAGACTCAGAAGCTCTGCGCAGGCCCAGAGAGAGGTTGGAGGCTCGAGACGTGGCCTGTGACACTGACCATGGGTAACTTCTTGGAGTGTGGGGGCTTCCCTCCTTCACCCCCAGCAAATCAAGGCCACCACTTCAGTTGACGGACATGGAAGCGGCAACTGCCAGGTGTCATCGCTGGACCCCGTGGGCGGTGACTATATGCATTTCTCCCCTTCATATTTTCTTTCCCTTACTCTCCCTTATCCTTACCCTGTCTTTCCTTTCTCTCCCTTATGTATTCCCCCCCCCAAAGGTTATCTTTATGTTGCATCGTTATATGACAACACCCAAAACGCTGGCTTACCTGATGATGCAAAATTGTTAAAATAAATTTTGGCAATATATGTTTTCAGACACCGATTATCTAGTGTCGTTTCGCTTTAATCCACCCCAAGGGAAGTATTGATAAAAACCTGAGTTACCCCCCTCCCCTTCTCCCGGGGCGGGTCGTAACA
>NW_020928613.1:0-3796 GCF_003984885.1 Neopelma chrysocephalum | reverse complement strand
AAAACCTGAGTTACCCCCCTCCCCTTCTCCCGGGGCGGGTCGTAACATTTTTGGCGTAGTCGGCAGGATCCTTTGGATTTGGTGGAGTAATCGGTGTAGTCTAAAACTGATACCGAGGGCGAGTCAAGTGGTGACTGTCCCCTCGCTGTAAAATTATAGTAAGAATTTTTCTCCTCTCGGTGTGACCCGGGCACATCGGACCTGTTGAAAGGTTCTCTGGTACCTGGACCTGTTGAAAGGTTTTCCAGGGGAGAGTCAAGCTGACCCTCAGAGGGTTAAGGGGGAGAAAGACATTAACCTGAGCTGGGTTAATGATTGAGGCAAAGGGGATGACACCCCCGGTTGAGTTATATGGGGATTATTCCCTCCTGATGGTTATCCTTGGTTTAGGACTGTTTTTCGTAGGTGTTGTCTTAGGGGTTATCTTTAGAGCAGTGCAAAAGGAAAGATCGGCTATTCAGAAATCTGTAAGTGAAGTTGTAAAATCTTTCCAAGAGTCAACGAGAGCTTTGCAGGACCAGCTAGAAAAAGAGGCTATTCAAAAATCTACCGATGAGGTGATAAGATCTCTTCGAGAGTCAATGAGGACATTACAGGAGCAATTAGGAAAAGAACGCCTGCAGTTAACTGCTGAGCGTGAGGCACTTAGGAGGGAGAGAGAAATTAACTTGTTGCTTCGGTCAGCCCTGCAACATAAGGAAGAAAAAAATGAAAGGCTTAAAAGGATACTGAAAATGAAAAATTGTGAATCACGAGACATCAATTTAAAATACCCTAGACCACTGGATGTTAACAAATCCCTGTACCCCTTTGGGGAATTGGAAGAGTTTAAGCAAGGTTATCCGGAGGACGAAGTAATACATATGCGTCCCCTCATTAAAACTGAAACCACTGGCCAAGGGGCAGCTCGGCAAACTACCACACGAACCATCCCGTACACGGGGGAAGCAATGGCCAAAATTCAGGAAAAATACAGCCGTAAAGCCAGTGAATCAGAGACTGAATATGTGTGGAGAGTGTCCCTTACTGGGGGAGACCGAATTCTATTGAGTGAAGATGAGGCCAGAGGATTTTGGGGCCCAGGGGTCTTTCTGACCACAAATGATAACCGAGCGCCGTGGTCCCTGACTCAGAGGGCTGCCCACTGGGCAGGCAGGTTAGACGCTATAGAAAGGGGAGATCCTCACACGATTAAAACACCCACAATTGGCCACATTGTAAAAAGTGTACAAAAAACCGCATGTCTCCAATTAATGCACACAAAATTATTAGACCCACAACGGCATTCCCCTATGGAACTCGAGGCGGATCCACAAAGATTTCCCGTCCTGATTAGAGGCCTGCCTAATGCACTAAAAGTTCATGGTAAACAATTACAGGAGCGCATAAAAGCAAACCCCAGACCTAGAAGAAGGGGTGCTCCACCAGGAATAACCTGGTTGGAGATAGCCCAAGAATTAATAACTACTGGCCAGCAGCTGGGGCTTTCTGGTACAAGTGACCAGAGAACACACAGCAGGAGGGCAGGGAAGGTCCAAAAACCTGCCTCACCAGGTATTTGTCAACAAAATAAGTCATCTAATAGGCGAAAGAGATACAGTTTGTGGGTGGAGGGTGTTGCAAAAGGAGTTCCTCGAGAAGTGATGGACAAATTACCCACTGCTAATTTAGAATACTTGATAAAGCACTGGGATAAGATCAAGGAGCACAAATCACCCCCTAGGGACAGCCCCCCTAAGGAGTCCAACACTGTGATCCCCTCAGGCTCTCCAGAAACCGGACTAACCAGTTTGGCCAGTTCTGAGTCAAGAAACTGGACTTACTGCTCTCAAATAAATAAACCAAAAAATGACCAATGGGTTTATGAGAGAAAACTCACAGAAAACAGCCAAGGAGATATGATAATTACTTTTCCTCTTGGCCCTTTTAAATCTTTGGTTACATTCGTAGTAGACACGGGTGCACAGGTCTCAGCACTCCAAACTGAAGTTGCTACTCAGTGTGGCATTAAGCCAGACAAAAAAAAGGTATGGGTATGTGATGCTTTTGGCAAATCCCAACCCCAATACACTGCTCGGGTGAAATGCTGGTTACCTGGAGATGAGACAGCCACAGAAACTATCATGATTGTGGGGCCATTACCAGCTAACATCCTGGGGTTAGATGTACTAAAGGGGTGAGCCTGGACAGACGCCAGAGGGAGAGAATGGGTGTTTGGTCTCCCATCCCCCTCTGTCCGTCTGTTGCAAACTGCTCCAAGTCTACCTCCTTCTAAAATAACAAATGTAAACCCCCAGCCACTCCCTGTAGGAACACGTGAAAACATTACCCCAGAAATTGCAAAATTGCAAGAGCAGGGGGCAGTTGTCCCCATACACTCACCACACAGTTCTCCTGTATGGCCTGTCCATAAACCTAATGGACAGTGGCAGCTGCCAGTGAGTTACCTCGGTGCTGACACTGGCTCACAAATAACTGTTGCACATAACAAAACTGAATTGATTACCCAGATTGCTGATGTCACCACAGGGGACCAGACTCAGACAAGTACTATCACCCACTTGGAAAGTCTGAGACTTCAAATTCCCACAGAAAAAGTAGCAGTGTGTATTCCCCCTGACACCTTGACCACCCTAGAGCAAATAAAGATGCTGAGGAGTAAAAAGGAGCTCCAGCATGCTCTGAGTTTATTTGTTTTTTGGAGAAAACACGTTCCAAACTTCTCTATTTTTACTACCCTAGTGACATTATGCCAGATAAGAAAAGGAGTTGGATAAATAGATAATTCCTTCTTTCTAATAATGGGTCCGTAGTGGACCAGATTTCTTTTTTTTTCCGCAGGAACCTATCCCATGAAAAAACGAAGTAGCAACAGGACTAGAGACTTATACTGTTCATTGACACGTGTTTGTGTTTTTATCTTAATAACTTTGTAATATTGTCTGTATGTATTTTTGTCTCAGTAAGTTTGCAATATATAAAATCTTACCACAAACACTGTGTCTCCTCTACTCCCAAAATTACTTCTATTATCAGCTAATTAATAATTGTTGACTTATTTGTGTTTTTATCATGAACAACTCACTGGTAAGATTGCGTAAGACAAGCCATTTTATGTACTGCTAGCTTAGTTTTTGCCATGTTTATTTTGTGTTTTTGGTGGGGGGCAAGTTGACTTGACAGAGACTTTTAGATGTGTGTAGTTCTGTCTCAATCAATTGAAAACCAAAAAACTCAATCAAATTTAACCTGGGAGTTAGTACAAGAATTTATGCATATTTGAAATCATACAAATGTGTATCATATAGATTAGCCTTCTACCTTGAAAGGCATTGAATTTCATATTTGGTTGAATTTAACAAATAAAACTACATTTAAGCCCAAAGAAAACATAAAAAAGCCTTTTACCAGCTCCCAAGTAACTCAATGTTTTTGATGTATAATTTCAAATATTTGTGTATGTTTGTAACCTTATTAATGTTAAGAAATTTGATTGTAACTATTGAAATCCTATTACATCCCCTATGACTACTCACGGGGTGGAGAAAGTAGCTAATGCAAACTAACTTACTATGTTATTATAAAGCTGTTTTTTAAGGGGAGGGAATTGCAGTGCATTGGAGCTATCTCTTCCTTTCCTTCACTCTTCTGTCTTCCTGTCCACTATACGAAAAGCACCGCCCACAAAGAAGATTCACAGTGAACGACAAAAGAAGAGAAATTATTGAATGCATAAATCACGGGGTGGATGTCAGAGACTGAAATGGTTAATGATTTATGCATTCCAGGAGTTTGC
>NW_020928612.1:0-2184 GCF_003984885.1 Neopelma chrysocephalum | reverse complement strand
CACCATCGTTTTGGTACTGTATATGTGTTAAACTGTAAAAACACCAGAACTATTTCCCTCAAATTCCATAAGTACATAGTTTGACGAGCAATGTGAAGAACTTGTTTTAAAACATCCTATAGAAAGTTTATAAAAAAACCCAAAAAAACCCAACAAACAAACAGTATTTGAGCAAATTGTGGAATATAAATACAACTATTTTTAAGTAATTGCCTTTTTTTCTAATGTGTTATTCTATGTGGTCTGAACCAAACCTGATTAAAGTATATGTATTCTGCCCCCTCCCCCTTTACTTTGTAAGCACTATTAAAAGCTAAAAAAAAAAGTTTAAAGGTTAAGACATTCAGGCAGAATGAAGGAATAATGCCATGTCCTTGTCTCTGATACCCAGATTGCCAAATATAAAGTGCCCTTTAATAGCAGCTTAAGAACAAAACTGTTATTAGATGAAGTGCAAAGAAAAAAGTATCTCTGATTAAAAAAAAAAGTCCTAAAATCCAAAATAGCAGATGGTAAATCTCAAATTGCATGCTTTAAGTAACAAGTATGTGCTTTGAAAGAAAAAGAATCTTGCACCTAAAATTATACTGTGCTGTCTGCTTTTAGAGCAAAAGGACATTTTTGGACTTTTTTTTTTTTAATCAGAGATACTTTTTTCTTTGCACTTCATCTAATAAAAGTTTTGTTCTTAAGCTGCTATTAAAGGGCACTTTATATTTGGCAATCTGGGTATCAGAGACAAGGACATGGCATTATTCCTTCATTCTGCCTGAATGTCTTAACCTTTAAACTTTTTTTTTTAGCTTTTAATAGTGCTTACAAAGTAAAGGGGGAGGGGGCAGAATACATATACTTTAATCAGGTTTGGTTCAGACCACATAGAATAACACATTAGAAAAAAAGGCAATTACTTAAAAATAGTTGTATTTATATTCCACAATTTGCTCAAATACTGTTTGTTTGTTGGGTTTTTTTGGGTTTTTTTATAAACTTTCTATAGGATGTTTTAAAACAAGTTCTTCACATTGCTCGTCAAACTATGTACTTATGGAATTTGAGGGAAATAGTTCTGGTGTTTTTACAGTTTAACACATATACAGTACCAAAACGATGGTGATTAGTCACATGCAGTCCATATGAGATTCTAACATAACATTTAGTGAATTTTCTGATGTTGACCATCCCTTTGATGCTGAAGGTAACGCATCTGTGGAAAGCAGAGACTGTAGATTTGGGTTACTGCTCTCTGCATCTTCCAGTTTTTCAGTGTTGTCCTCCCAATTAATGTGGAATCTTGTGACTCTGGGATTAGATGCCAAAATATTCCTTTGAAGCTGGGAAAGAAGAAAATATATGGATTGTAATATGTACATCTCAAACTGGAGTTCACATTTATATAGATTCCCTTTTTAAACAAATTGTTTTACACAAGCAAGACTATGGGGAGTAAAAGGAAAAAAATCTATATGCATGTGAACTCCAGTTTGAGATGTACATATTACAATCCATATATTTTCTTCTTTCCCAGCTTCAAAGGAATATTTTGGCATCTAATCCCAGAGTCACAAGATTCCACATTAATTGGGAGGACAACACTGAAAAACTGGAAGATGCAGAGAGCAGTAACCCAAATCTACAGTCTCTGCTTTCCACAGATGCGTTACCTTCAGCATCAAAGGGATGGTCAACATCAGAAAATTCACTAAATGTTATGTTAGAATCTCATATGGACTGCATGTGACTAATCACCATCGTTTTGGTACTGTATATGTGTTAAACTGTAAAAACACCAGAACTATTTCCCTCAAATTCCATAAGTACATAGTTTGACGAGCAATGTGAAGAACTTGTTTTAAAACATCCTATAGAAAGTTTATAAAAAAACCCAAAAAAACCCAACAAACAAACAGTATTTGAGCAAATTGTGGAATATAAATACAACTATTTTTAAGTAATTGCCTTTTTTTCTAATGTGTTATTCTATGTGGTCTGAACCAAACCTGATTAAAGTATATGTATTCTGCCCCCTCCCCCTTTACTTTGTAAGCACTATTAAAAGCTAAAAAAAAAAGTTTAAAGGTTAAGACATTCAGGCAGAATGAAGGAATAATGCCATGTCCTTGTCTCTGATACCCAGATTGCCAAATATAAAGTGCCCTTTAATAGCAGCTTAAGAACAAAACT
>NW_020928611.1:0-4993 GCF_003984885.1 Neopelma chrysocephalum | reverse complement strand
TTTGGGAAGGGGAGATCCTTCAGGCCTCGTTTTAGTCCATAACCTGGAAGGAGTATGCCCTTCCACCCTCCCCCCCGCCACGTGGCCCTGGAGCCCCAAGACGGAGCACTCACCAGACCACCAGGGGAGAGAGGACGAAAGAGCGGGTTTAATTGTGGGAGTGGGCTTATATAGCCCTTGGGGACCAATCACAGGTGAGGGGTCACAATCAAGGTAAGGGGTTTACAGCCAATAAGGGAGGGGTTAACAAGGGACCAATGGAAACACCTTGGGACATCTTCCCAGGACACTCTGGCCCGAGAGATAAGGGATTTACAGTGGAGGTATAGGGGAAAACGCAGTGGCTCTGTAAAGAGCCCTCTTAACATGAGTTTAAACAACATTAAAAACTTCTGCTTCATCAGTCCATCTTTGGCAGGACTCTTTCCAAACATCCATTGCTACATCTCTTCCCTTTTTGTTTTCTAAAGCAGGATATGCCTTTACTGATTGAAAGGTTCTGGCACAACTGTGTAGACATGGAAAGACACACATAAAAAGAAACACTACGGAAAGTCCCAGTATAATGACCACAATAATTTTTTTAACAGTGGAGGAAAGGCCTTTAAAGGGTAGCCAGTTGAAAAAATCATCAAGGGTCAGAGGATCAGATTGTTTGATTTCATGAACTAAGGATTTAAGCTGATTAATCTGGGAGTGGATAGATTGGGAGTGATCGGAGAAGTTGAGGCAGCAGAGGCCTTCAAACTCCTGACACCCATGGCCATTTACTAGGAGGAGAAAATCTATCGCAGCACGATTTTGTAACAAGGCTTTCTTATTGGTTTGAGTATCTTGTAAGAGATCGTCAAGAGCAGCACTGGTAGCATTGGCTTCTTTTGCTAGCCAACATCCCATTCTGGTAAGGAGAGTTAAAGCTTTTGTGGAGCTGACAATTGGAAGTATACCACTTAGGATGTTTGCAGTGTCTGACCAGAAATGCATGTTGGAGTTGCATTCCGCTGTGAATTCATGCAAGGACTGCAATTTTGCTAAAGGATGTTCTTCATCTGGAGGTGGGGGTGCTGCAGCCACAGGGACCTGCACTGCTTTAGGTGAAGAGAGGGGTTTTGGTTGTGATGGATAGAAGTTAAGAGGTGGGTATAAACCTTGGAATTGCCTCCGGACTCTATGATGTGAGAAGGGTGAGGTTCTTTGGAGATTACTGTTTCTTTGTGCACGATTGTTGGGAGGCTTTACAGGTAAAGATTTCATAAGGGTAGCTGGATTGTACAGTGCTAATTTTCCAAATGTGCATGGGCCTCCAGCAGCTAATCTAGGAATCATATTCCAGACTCTAAGTCCACAAATTAAAAAGACTCCTTTTGGAAGAATAACTGAATTTGGGGTAGCATGTATCTGGTAAGGGACCTCTTCCTTGCACCAGAAACTAAAATTTGAATAAGGTCCATAAGAGGTGACATTAATTAATTCAGAGGAGGCCACATGTTTGTTGTGAATGAAGTAAAAACAGAGAGGAGATATAATACTTCCCAAGATTTCTAATTCCTCAGGTCTCTGCCACTGATAGCTAAATGTCTGTCGGACATGTGAAGTTTTTGCTGGTCGTGTGAGACAGTCTAAGAATGGATTTTTAAACTGATCATGGTCATCACACCAGGGGATATATTGATTTCTAAAATCACCCCATTCTCTGGGTGTCCAGGGGATTCCTACCAGACAGGTTTTAAAAGGGTGAGAGGGATCTAAGGTAGAGAGACAGATAGAGTCAGTATTCAGTGATTGTGCCAGGTTTAGCCATACATTTTGGCCAGAGAGCATTACCCAATTTGGAATTGTTGGAAGAGATGTAGCAAGGGCTCCTGATGTTAAGTCCTTCTGATTTGCTGATGTTATGTTGACAACGAAAAACAGGATCATCCCGAGGTTGATGCTGATGGGGGATCGCTTCCTGTAGCTGGTGCTGGATCCGTTGGTGCTGGATCTGCTGCTGGTTGGGCTGGAAGGGAGACTTCTTGGTGGATCCTTACTAGTCTGGACGGAATCCATCGTGGACCTGCTCCGGTAGATACACACGCATGTCCTCTCCCATAAACAATTAGGGGGACAGGACCGAGCCATTCTCCTGTTAAGATATCCTTGTATTTTACCTTAGCCTCCCCCGTTTTTAATTTTCAGCTCCAAAATGATGTTTAACAGGCAAAACATCCTCATGCAGAAAGGATGTTTCCTCTGTAGGATTAATAATAATAATTTTTTAAACAGTGAAAACAACTTGTGATTGTTTAAATCCTTTAAGTATGCAACTCACAACTCCGACAACATGTAAAAAACCTGTTGAGAAACGAAAAAAAGATTGTATCCAACTGAGATTTCCCAAAAGAGAGTGCAGATCGTTTAGTGTTTTTCTTACGTGAGAGTGGGTTTCCCTTTTTGTCAAACAGGGACCTACATTGCTTAGCCCAATGAAACCCTTTTTTACATTTGGGGCAAAGGCCTGGATGAATGGTTTTTTGAGAATTGGGGGTTTTAACTTCTGGGCAGTTAGCTTTTATGTGACCTGGATGTTTGCAATTATGGCATATAATTTTGGAGTGGTCTAAGGCTGCTGTTAAGGCTTGGGTCATTTTTTCTGCCATTTGCTGAGTGGCTTCTGCAATTTGATTACCCAGTTGTGTGTTAGCTTCAGCTAACTGGCTGGTCATAGACACTTGGGCTTGGACCAAACTATTTGCCAATTTATCAGTAGGGCTAATATCTTTACAAGCTTTTACCATGTCCATAGGAGAAGGGTCACGAAGGTTTCTAAGTATTTGCTGGCACTGTGCATTTGAATTGGAGATAGCTAGCTTCAAGAACAAGGCATCTTGTGCTTCTTTCCCATTAATTTGTTTTTCTATAGATTCTTTTAAGCGTTCTGCGAAATCAATAAAAGATTCATCAGGTTTTTGAATTATATTATGGAAAGGTGGAGCAGTTTGAGAGGCATCAGCTACTGATTGTAGAGCTTGGAATGCCATATTTCTAGTGGCAATTAAGTCTTGTTTGGGAATATTTGCCTGATCTGTATTTGCAGAATAAGGACCATCACCAAAAAGCATTTGTATGGTGGTTTGTATAGGTCTACGGGAGGTAGGACTGGTTTCGTGAGCATATTTTCTAATTAAAGCTTTCCATTCATCTAAAAATAATGTAATTTGTACTTTACTTAATAAGGCTCTCATTATATCTTTTATATCATTTGGAGTGAGTATAAAGGTAGAAAACAAGGATGACAGAATTCCCATAGCATAGGCGGAGTTTAAACCATAAGTAGTCACTGCTTCTTTTGCATCTTTGATAATGGGTATGGCTAAGGGGTCCCAAACAGGGGGTCCGTTGGGGCTGTAGAATACTGGAAAAGCTTGCATTAAAGTTAAACCATTAGCATGATTAGCAATACTATTAATACCATTATAATTACTGGCATGGTTGGTTCCTGTGGAAGAAAGAAAAGGGTTAGTTGGAGAAACAGAATTGTTAAAATCATTTGGCATATTTGAAAATGGATTATTGGGAGAAAATTCATTAAAGTTGTTTGATGAGTCTGGTTCTGCTGCGTCAGTTGCAGCCAGTTGTACGCTGTAAGAAGTCTGATGTCTGTCCGTGGAGTTGTTCTGAAGCTGTTGGTTTGCCTGCCTGTCGCAGCACGCTGTAGAAGGTGGCTGCGAAGAGTTAAAGCTGCAAGGTCGATGTTTGTCTATCGCGGGTGCCGAGCAAAGGCAGGGCTGGGGGCTCGGTGACGTCATCTCGTCCCGCTCGGCATCCGTAGGGAACGTGGAAATTCCGGCCGCTGCTCCGGCGTGGGTGGAGGCTGGAAGGTCTCCACCTCTTTTGTTTGAGCACGCTGGGATGGTGGCTGGAGGCTGTTGCTGCCCTGCCGGGGGCTGCCGGGCCGACGAAATAAAGTTCTGTGTCTCTGGATAAATACTTAAAGCGCAGTTGTTAGTCGGGTGAGGAAGCCCCGGGTGCGGGAACGGCAGGACGGGCTCTCCCGGTGCCAGAGGAGGAGGAGGGGGGTTGCGGGCAGGGACCTCGTTAGAGCTGGCTGCGAGCGGCTTTTCTTTCCCTCCCTCCACCGGCGGCTGCAGCAGAGGAGCCCGGGCCAAGGGTGCCGATCTGTGTCCGACCTGCACAGGAGACTGAGGCTGGCCAATTCCAAAGCCTCCTGCCGTATCGGGGACCGGCTCCGCGGCCCCGCCATGTGCTGACCGCGATGGGGGGGGTGGAGGGGGAACGCCAGCCCAGGGGTGCCGGTTGGAATTTCTGTGTCCTTCTTCCCCCGCCTCCCTCGGCAAATGTATTCTCCCCGCCTCTGCCGCACTCACGAGGGAAGCCGCGTTGTTTCCGCGTTGGGGCTCCGCATCTTTTCGTTGCATTTCCAGAATTGTTACGATATGGGTCCATGCAATGTTTGCATGTACTGCTGCTTCATCGTTGGAATTTGCAGCCATCCAAATCTGTCTACCTAACAAGTCCCAATCTTTGGTAGTGAGGCAAAACGGAAGTTTGAAAGCATTTTTTGCCATAACTTTTGAAAGGCATTTTAAGGCTTTTCTGTTAGTAGATTTGCCGTTATAAGTCAATAAATTCTTCAAATACTTATAGTTCTCTCTTTCGGTCTTAGTAAGGCATATACCCATGTTTTTATTTTTTTTTTTATATTCTTTTTTTTATATAAGGGAATATTCCGGGTCTGCTCCTTACCTGATGGCCTCAGGAAGGTTGAAGTATTCGAAACAGGCTGCTCTCTTGCGGTGATGTAGCCTGCCAATACTTTTACGCTTAGACGCCGGTCCACCGCTGGACACAGGAATCGCCCCTTCCTGTGCTTTGAAGCTGATTAAATCTTCATAGAAGAGCTAAAACAGCCGTTGCCTCACCGGGGCTCCATTTAAGGGTGGATTTTTGGGAAGGGGAGATCCTTCAGGCCTCGTTTTAGTCCATAACCTGG
>NW_020928610.1:454-629 GCF_003984885.1 Neopelma chrysocephalum | reverse complement strand
CGTGCAGAGGACAGTTCAGTAGCTAGCTGGGGTGTTCCTTAGCTGGGATGATCCTTAGCTGGGATGATCCTTAGCTGGGATGATCCTTAGCTAGGGTGTTCTTTAGCTGGGATGATCCTCAGCTGGGGTGTTCCTTAGCTGGGATGATCCTTAGCTGGGGTGTTCCTCAGCTGGG
>NW_020928610.1:0-354 GCF_003984885.1 Neopelma chrysocephalum | reverse complement strand
TCCTCAGATGGGGTGTTCCTCAGCTGGGATGATCCTCAGCTGGGATGATCCTCAGCTGGGATGATCCTCAGCTGGGGTGTTCTTTAGCTGGGGTGTTCCTCAGCTGGGCTGTTCCTCAGCTGGGCTATTCCTCAGCTGGGCTGTTCCTTAGCTGGGGTGTTCCTCAGCTGGGGTGTTCCTCAGCTGGGGTGTTCCTCAGCTGGGGTGTTCCTCAGCTGGAATGATCCTTAGCTGGGGTGTTCCTCAGATGGGGTGTTCCTCAGCTGGGATGGTCCTCAGCTGGGGTGTTCTTTAGCTGGGGTGTTCTTTAGCTGGGGTGTTCCTTAGCTGGGGTGTTCCTTAGCTGGGGTGTTC
>NW_020928609.1:0-310 GCF_003984885.1 Neopelma chrysocephalum | reverse complement strand
GTGGCCTTCCAGTACCTTAAGGGAGCCTACAGAAAGGATGGAGATGGACTTCTTACAAGAGTATGTAGTGATAGGATGGGGGGAGGGGAAGGATGGATTTAAACTGAAAGAGAATAGATATTAGGAAGATTAGATTAGATATTAGGAAGAAAGTCTTTACTGTCAGGGTGATGACACACTGGACCAGGTTGCTCAAAGCCCCATTCAGCCTGGCCTTGAAGACTTCCAGGGATGGGGCATCCACAGTTCTCTGGGCAACCTGTTCCAGTGTGTCATCACCCTGACAGTAAAGACTTTCTTCCTAATATCT
>NW_020928608.1:0-5335 GCF_003984885.1 Neopelma chrysocephalum | reverse complement strand
ACAATTTCATTTTAAGCATCTGTGTATTTGGATACAGAAACTCCCCGATCAACATGTTGTTTGGTGCATTCACGTGGGTGTTGTATCTGGGCATGTTCATATTTCCGCAGATGGGGAACTATTTGCCTATTTTAATGCTCTCTTTAAGACCAGGGAGAGGGATCCAAATTGCTTTATTGGTATACTATGTTTATGCCATCGTAACCTCAGAAGCAATGAGTTTCATTGTAAATGTGTATTCAGTCCTGTTTGCCTGTCCTGGTCTGGGTTGCTACCTCTGGGGCCTCATTAAAAATCGCACCCAGTCCTTTGGGGGAACAGTGGGGAATGATTGTTTCCAGCCTCTCACCTCCTTCTTCCCCTTCAGACCTGCTACAACAGCTTTTGAAAATATTGATTTTCCTTTTGATGCTAAGGATGGCATAATGTTATTGTTAGTGTTGCTCTGTCTGCTGCTCTGTCTGCTCTGTACTGTTTACACCATGCTTAGGGTCAGAACAGGGCCTTCTAGGGAGGCTGTTTGGACGCCTGCCCTGGGAATGGATAACGCTGAGTGGCACGGGAAGTGGGAGGACATCGGCCAGTATTTGGAGAAGTTTTCTCCTCCCATGATCTGGAAATTCACCCCTGAACAACTGCAGGATCCTGTCAGCATGATAAAACTGGTAAAGGAAAAATGCTCTGGCAGCTCCAGAGATGGTCAGCTCACAGCAACCTGCTGGGCCCTGGCCACTGCTTACCGGGCACTGCTTGACATGGTACAGCACTGCCAGGGGGAGGAGAGAAGGAGCAAATCAACTGGCACCACGTCCACACAAACTACAGCTGAGTCGGAGGGAGTAAGAAATAAATCAACTGGCACCATGCCCACACAAACCATCGAGGAGCCAGAAGGACAACAGAAACCAATAGCAGTCGCCCCTGTCCAGAAAAGGAAATCGAAGACCAAATCAGTTCGCATAGCAAATGATGACGAAGAGGCAGGACCTTCACATCCACCGGAGGAGACAGAGCCAGAAATAATCACTCGGTCCCTATCCCTGGGTGAGCTACGTGAGCTCCGGAGAGAGTTCACACGGCAGGCGAACGAGTCCATCCTGACCTGGCTGCTCCGAATCTGGGATGGCGCCGCTAACGACACAATTCTAGATGGAAGTGAAGCAAGACAACTGGGATCCCTGTCTCGAGATGTCGTCATTGATCAGGGGATTGGAAGGAGGCAGGAAACTCTCAGCCTCTGGCGGCGACTGTTGTCCAGTGTAAGGGAGAGATACCTTTGCAAGGAGGACCTCCACGTACAGCAAGGACAGTGGAACACGATGGAACAAGGTATCCGGTGCTTGAGAGAATTGGCTGTACTGGAGATAATCTTCTCAGAGGACGAAAGATTCCCTAAAAGTCCAGATGGTGTACAGTGCACATCCCAGATGTGGTTGAAGTTTGCACGACTCGGGCCAGAAATGTATTCCCGCTACCTAGCAACGCTGCAATGGAGGGAGGGAGAGGACAAGGTTGGTGCATTGGTCAGCAAACTCAGGATTTATGAAGACACTGTCACCGCCCCATTACGAGCCCACGTCTCATCGGTGGAAACCAAACTGGCTGAACATGTCCGAAGCCTGGAAGAGAAGATTGAAGAAGGACACCAGAGGCTAAGAGAAGAAATTAAGGAAGGGATCTTCCATACCTCGCCAGGACAAACAAGGGTCTCTGCTATCAGGAGCCAGCGTCCCCCAGCTAAGGAGAGAGGGTACACTCCACGTGGCAATCTATGGTTTTACCTCCAAGAGCACGGAGAAGATATGAGGAAGTGGGATGGGAAACCCACCTCTTCCTTAGCAGCCCGGGTACGTGAATTGAAAAGAGGGACAAGTACCACAAGGAACTCTTCGAGGATGAATGCTGCTCCAGTCTCTCGTAGGCAAGACTCCAGACGGCCCAGGAATGATGATATGTCTGATCCTCTTGAAGGGACTTCCAGGTCATCCTTACAAGAAGAGCGCAACGAGTACCATGACCAGGACTAGGGGTGCCCTGCCTCTAGCCAGGTAGAGGAGAGGGACAATCGAGTCTATTGGACAGTGTGGATTCGGTGGCCTGGCACATCAGAGCCACAAAGATATAAGGCTTTAGTTGACACCGGCGCACAATGTACTTTGATGCCATCAAGATACATAGGGGCAGAATCCATCTCTATTTCTGGGGTGACAGGGGGATCCCAACAGCTGACTGTACTGGAAGCTGAAGTGAGCCTGACTGGGAAGGAATGGCACAGACACCCCATCGTGACTGGCCCAGAGGCCCCGTGTATCCTTGGCATAGATTACCTGAGGAGTGGGTATTTCAAAGACCCAAAAGGACTTCGTTGGGCGTTTGGCATAGCTACTGTGGAGGCAGAGGAAATTAGACAGTTGAACACCTTGCCTGGCCTCTCAGAGGACCCCTCTGCTGTGGGACTGCTGAAGGTTGAAGAACAGTTGGTACCGATAGCCACAGCAACCGTGCACCGTCGGCAATACCGCACCGACCGAGACTCTGTGACTCCCATACATAAGATGATCCGTGAACTGGAGACCCAGGGGGTGGTCAGCAAGACTCGCTCACCCTTTAATAGCCCTATATGGCCAGTGCGTAAGTCCAGCGGAGAGTGGAGGCTGACGGTGGATTACCGTGGACTCAATGAAGTCACACCACCCCTGAGTGCTGCTGTGCCGGACATGCTGGAGCTCCAGTACGAGCTGGAGTCCAAGGCAGCCAAGTGGTATGCCACCATTGACATTGCCAACGCCTTCTTCTCCATTCCTTTGGCAGCGGAGTGCAGGCCACAATTTGCTTTCACTTGGAGAGGTGTGCAGTACACCTGGAATCGACTGCCTCAGGGGTGGAAACACAGTCCCAGTATTTGCCATGGACTGATCCAGACTGCACTGGAAAAGGGCGAGGCTCCAGAACATCTACAGTACATTGATGACATCATTGTATGGGGGAACACAGCGGGGGAAGTCTTCGAGAAAGGAGAGAAGATAATCCAGATCCTCCTAAGAGCTGGTTTTGCCATTAAACGAAGTAAGGTCAAGGGACCTGCTCAGGAAATTCAGTTCTTAGGAGTGAAGTGGCAAGATGGACGTCGCCTAATTCCAACGGAGGTAATTAACAAAATAGCAGCCATGTCCCCACCAACCAGCAAGAAGGAAACACAGGCTTTCCTAGGCGCTGTGGGCTTTTGGAGGATGCATATCCCCGAGTACAGTCAAATTGTAAGCCCTCTCTACCTTGTGACACGGAAGAAAAATGATTTCCAGTGGGGCCCTGAACAACAACAGGCCTTTGAACAAATCAAACAGGAGATTGCCCATGCGGTAGCCCTTGGGCCAGTAAGGACAGGACAGGACGTGAAGAACGTGCTCTACACTGCAGCCGGGAAGAATGGCCCTTCTTGGAGCCTCTGGCAGAAAGTGCCTGGGGAGACCCGAGGACGACCGCTGGGATTCTGGAGTCGGGGATACAAAGGATCTGAAGCCAGCTATACACCAACTGAAAAAGAGATCCTGGCTGCTTATGAAGGACTTCGAGCTGCCTCAGAAGTGATCGGCACCGAAGCGCAGCTCCTCCTGGCACCCCGACTACCAGTGCTGGGCTGGATGTTCAAGGGGAGAGTTCCTGCTACACATCACGCCACCGATGCCACATGGAGTAAGTGGATCGCTCTGATCACACAACGAACCCGGATAGGGAATCCTAATCGCCCTGGGATTCTGGAAATTATCACCAATTGGCCCGAAGGTGAGAGTTTCGGACTATCCTCTGAAGAAGAAGAGGAGCAGGTGACACGGGCTGAGGAGGCCCCACCATATGACAAGCTACCAGCAGATGAAAGACGATATGCGCTCTTCACGGATGGCTCCTGCCGCATTGTAGGGACAAACCGAAAATGGAAGGCAGCCGTGTGGAGTCCCACACGGCGAGTTGCAGAAGCAACCGAAGGACAAGGTGGGTCAAGTCAGTTCGCAGAGCTTAAAGCCGTTCAGTTGGCTTTGGATATAGCTGAACGAGAGAAGTGGCCAAGACTCTATATCTACACTGACTCATGGATGGTGGCCAATGCTCTGTGGGGATGGCTAGAGCGATGGAGAAAGGCCAACTGGCAGCGCCAAGGGAAACCCATCTGGGCGGCGGAGATGTGGCAGGACATCGCTGGCCGGGTAGAGAAGCTGAGCGTGAAGGTCGGTCACGTAGACGCTCACGTACGCAAGAAACGGGCTAATGAGGAGCATCGCAACAACGAGCAGGCGGACCGAGCTGCCAGGATTAAAGTCTCTCAGGTGGATCTGGATTGGCAACACAAAGGAGAATTATTTCTGGCTCGATGGGCCCATGACGCCTCCGGTCACCAGGGGAGAGATGCAACATACAGATGGGCTCAAGACCGAGGGGTGGACTTAACCAAAGACATTGTCTCACAGGTCATCCATGACTGTGAGACATGTGCTGCCATCAAGCAGGCCAAGCGGGTGAAGCCTCTATGGTATGGTGGACGGTGGTCAAAGTACAGGTATGGGGAAGCCTGGCAAGTTGACTACATCACGCTCCCCAAAACCCGCCAGGGCAAGCGCTACGTACTTACCATGGTAGAAGGAAGTACTGGATGGCTGGAGACATACCCCGTACCTCATGCCACTGCCCGGAATACCATCCTGGGCCTTGAAAAACAAGTCCTGTGGCGACACGGCACCCCGGAGAGAATTGAGTCTGATAATGGGACCCATTTCAAGAATGGCCTCGTAGACACCTGGGCCAGAGAGCACGGCATTGAGTGGGTGTATCATATCCCCTACCATGCACCAGCTGCTGGAAAAGTTGAACGGTGCAACGGACTGCTGAAAACCACCCTGAAGGCACTGTGTGGGGAGACTCTCAAACACTGGGAGCTGCATTTAGCAAAGGCCACCTGGTTGGTCAACACGCGAGGCTCCATTAATCGAGCTGGCCCTGCCCAATCAGAACCTTTGCATACTGTAGATGGAGATAAAGTCCCCGTGGTGCATATGAGAGGTATGTTAGGGAAGACTGTTTGGATTAGTCCCACCTCAAGCAAAGGCAAACCCATCCGAGGGATTGTTTTTGCTCAAGGACCTGGTTTCACCTGGTGGGTAATGCAAAAAGATGGGGAGACACGTTGTGTACCACAAGGGGACCTAATTTTGAGTGAGAATGGTCCGTAATGTTTCATTGTACATATGTGTATATAGTTTTAAAGAGACATAGTTTTTAAGGGGGTTAATTTGGGCATGACATGGATGGCATAGAATAAGGGGTGGATAATGTCCTGGTTAGA
>NW_020928607.1:0-515 GCF_003984885.1 Neopelma chrysocephalum | reverse complement strand
CATTTCCCAAAAACTGCTGTCAGTAGAGGCCTGCAAGGTGGGAAGATGTTCCTGTACCCTTTTATGGAATTCCCTGCTCTGATATCCTTATATGGAATTCCCCGCTCTGATAAGAGGGACTGAGCATCCGCATGCCCTTTTATGGAATTCCCTACTCTGAGGGAGGGACTGAGCACTCCCGCCTGAACTGGAGAGTATATAACTGGGAGTTTCAGAGCCTTGGAGCTCTCTCTCTCGTGGGACCCAGAGGAAGACAGCAGACCACCGCTGCTCCCAACCAGGCTGAGACCACCACCCTCAACTGGACTGCAATCACCACTTCTGACCAGACTGCAGCAGCTCTCCCACCAGCAGGTTTTATCCCCTCTCCCTTTGCTTTGGACTCGGGGGGTGGGCCAAGGTACACCACTTTTGTTCATATCCCAGGGTGCTGGGTTTGTACATTTGGGTTTTGTGGGTTAAAACCAATTGTCTGTCTGTATACTTGTACTTATTGCATTATTTTAATAAATTGT
>NW_020928606.1:0-515 GCF_003984885.1 Neopelma chrysocephalum | reverse complement strand
ACAATTTATTAAAATAATGCAATAAGTACAAGTATACAGACAGACAATTGGTTTTAACCCACAAAACCCAAATGTACAAACCCAGCACCCTGGGATATGAACAAAAGTGGTGTACCTTGGCCCACCCCCCGAGTCCAAAGCAAAGGGAGAGGGGATAAAACCTGCTGGTGGGAGAGCTGCTGCAGTCTGGTCAGAAGTGGTGATTGCAGTCCAGTTGAGGGTGGTGGTCTCAGCCTGGTTGGGAGCAGCGGTGGTCTGCTGTCTTCCTCTGGGTCCCACGAGAGAGAGAGCTCCAAGGCTCTGAAACTCCCAGTTATATACTCTCCAGTTCAGGCGGGAGTGCTCAGTCCCTCCCTCAGAGTAGGGAATTCCATAAAAGGGCATGCGGATGCTCAGTCCCTCTTATCAGAGCGGGGAATTCCATATAAGGATATCAGAGCAGGGAATTCCATAAAAGGGTACAGGAACATCTTCCCACCTTGCAGGCCTCTACTGACAGCAGTTTTTGGGAAATG
>NW_020928605.1:0-5335 GCF_003984885.1 Neopelma chrysocephalum | reverse complement strand
TCTAACCAGGACATTATCCACCCCTTATTCTATGCCATCCATGTCATGCCCAAATTAACCCCCTTAAAAACTATGTCTCTTTAAAACTATATACACATATGTACAATGAAACATTACGGACCATTCTCACTCAAAATTAGGTCCCCTTGTGGTACACAACGTGTCTCCCCATCTTTTTGCATTACCCACCAGGTGAAACCAGGTCCTTGAGCAAAAACAATCCCTCGGATGGGTTTGCCTTTGCTTGAGGTGGGACTAATCCAAACAGTCTTCCCTAACATACCTCTCATATGCACCACGGGGACTTTATCTCCATCTACAGTATGCAAAGGTTCTGATTGGGCAGGGCCAGCTCGATTAATGGAGCCTCGCGTGTTGACCAACCAGGTGGCCTTTGCTAAATGCAGCTCCCAGTGTTTGAGAGTCTCCCCACACAGTGCCTTCAGGGTGGTTTTCAGCAGTCCGTTGCACCGTTCAACTTTTCCAGCAGCTGGTGCATGGTAGGGGATATGATACACCCACTCAATGCCGTGCTCTCTGGCCCAGGTGTCTACGAGGCCATTCTTGAAATGGGTCCCATTATCAGACTCAATTCTCTCCGGGGTGCCGTGTCGCCACAGGACTTGTTTTTCAAGGCCCAGGATGGTATTCCGGGCAGTGGCATGAGGTACGGGGTATGTCTCCAGCCATCCAGTACTTCCTTCTACCATGGTAAGTACGTAGCGCTTGCCCTGGCGGGTTTTGGGGAGCGTGATGTAGTCAACTTGCCAGGCTTCCCCATACCTGTACTTTGACCACCGTCCACCATACCATAGAGGCTTCACCCGCTTGGCCTGCTTGATGGCAGCACATGTCTCACAGTCATGGATGACCTGTGAGACAATGTCTTTGGTTAAGTCCACCCCTCGGTCTTGAGCCCATCTGTATGTTGCATCTCTCCCCTGGTGACCGGAGGCGTCATGGGCCCATCGAGCCAGAAATAATTCTCCTTTGTGTTGCCAATCCAGATCCACCTGAGAGACTTTAATCCTGGCAGCTCGGTCCGCCTGCTCGTTGTTGCGATGCTCCTCATTAGCCCGTTTCTTGCGTACGTGAGCGTCTACGTGACCGACCTTCACGCTCAGCTTCTCTACCCGGCCAGCGATGTCCTGCCACATCTCCGCCGCCCAGATGGGTTTCCCTTGGCGCTGCCAGTTGGCCTTTCTCCATCGCTCTAGCCATCCCCACAGAGCATTGGCCACCATCCATGAGTCAGTGTAGATATAGAGTCTTGGCCACTTCTCTCGTTCAGCTATATCCAAAGCCAACTGAACGGCTTTAAGCTCTGCGAACTGACTTGACCCACCTTGTCCTTCGGTTGCTTCTGCAACTCGCCGTGTGGGACTCCACACGGCTGCCTTCCATTTTCGGTTTGTCCCTACAATGCGGCAGGAGCCATCCGTGAAGAGCGCATATCGTCTTTCATCTGCTGGTAGCTTGTCATATGGTGGGGCCTCCTCAGCCCGTGTCACCTGCTCCTCTTCTTCTTCAGAGGATAGTCCGAAACTCTCACCTTCGGGCCAATTGGTGATAATTTCCAGAATCCCAGGGCGATTAGGATTCCCTATCCGGGTTCGTTGTGTGATCAGAGCGATCCACTTACTCCATGTGGCATCGGTGGCGTGATGTGTAGCAGGAACTCTCCCCTTGAACATCCAGCCCAGCACTGGTAGTCGGGGTGCCAGGAGGAGCTGCGCTTCGGTGCCGATCACTTCTGAGGCAGCTCGAAGTCCTTCATAAGCAGCCAGGATCTCTTTTTCAGTTGGTGTATAGCTGGCTTCAGATCCTTTGTATCCCCGACTCCAGAATCCCAGCGGTCGTCCTCGGGTCTCCCCAGGCACTTTCTGCCAGAGGCTCCAAGAAGGGCCATTCTTCCCGGCTGCAGTGTAGAGCACGTTCTTCACGTCCTGTCCTGTCCTTACTGGCCCAAGGGCTACCGCATGGGCAATCTCCTGTTTGATTTGTTCAAAGGCCTGTTGTTGTTCAGGGCCCCACTGGAAATCATTTTTCTTCCGTGTCACAAGGTAGAGAGGGCTTACAATTTGACTGTACTCGGGGATATGCATCCTCCAAAAGCCCACAGCGCCTAGGAAAGCCTGTGTTTCCTTCTTGCTGGTTGGTGGGGACATGGCTGCTATTTTGTTAATTACCTCCGTTGGAATTAGGCGACGTCCATCTTGCCACTTCACTCCTAAGAACTGAATTTCCTGAGCAGGTCCCTTGACCTTACTTCGTTTAATGGCAAAACCAGCTCTTAGGAGGATCTGGATTATCTTCTCTCCTTTCTCGAAGACTTCCCCCGCTGTGTTCCCCCATACAATGATGTCATCAATGTACTGTAGATGTTCTGGAGCCTCGCCCTTTTCCAGTGCAGTCTGGATCAGTCCATGGCAAATACTGGGACTGTGTTTCCACCCCTGAGGCAGTCGATTCCAGGTGTACTGCACACCTCTCCAAGTGAAAGCAAATTGTGGCCTGCACTCCGCTGCCAAAGGAATGGAGAAGAAGGCGTTGGCAATGTCAATGGTGGCATACCACTTGGCTGCCTTGGACTCCAGCTCGTACTGGAGCTCCAGCATGTCCGGCACAGCAGCACTCAGGGGTGGTGTGACTTCATTGAGTCCACGGTAATCCACCGTCAGCCTCCACTCTCCGCTGGACTTACGCACTGGCCATATAGGGCTATTAAAGGGTGAGCGAGTCTTGCTGACCACCCCCTGGGTCTCCAGTTCACGGATCATCTTATGTATGGGAGTCACAGAGTCTCGGTCGGTGCGGTATTGCCGACGGTGCACGGTTGCTGTGGCTATCGGTACCAACTGTTCTTCAACCTTCAGCAGTCCCACAGCAGAGGGGTCCTCTGAGAGGCCAGGCAAGGTGTTCAACTGTCTAATTTCCTCTGCCTCCACAGTAGCTATGCCAAACGCCCAACGAAGTCCTTTTGGGTCTTTGAAATACCCACTCCTCAGGTAATCTATGCCAAGGATACACGGGGCCTCTGGGCCAGTCACGATGGGGTGTCTGTGCCATTCCTTCCCAGTCAGGCTCACTTCAGCTTCCAGTACAGTCAGCTGTTGGGATCCCCCTGTCACCCCAGAAATAGAGATGGATTCTGCCCCTATGTATCTTGATGGCATCAAAGTACATTGTGCGCCGGTGTCAACTAAAGCCTTATATCTTTGTGGCTCTGATGTGCCAGGCCACCGAATCCACACTGTCCAATAGACTCGATTGTCCCTCTCCTCTACCTGGCTAGAGGCAGGGCACCCCTAGTCCTGGTCATGGTACTCGTTGCGCTCTTCTTGTAAGGATGACCTGGAAGTCCCTTCAAGAGGATCAGACATATCATCATTCCTGGGCCGTCTGGAGTCTTGCCTACGAGAGACTGGAGCAGCATTCATCCTCGAAGAGTTCCTTGTGGTACTTGTCCCTCTTTTCAATTCACGTACCCGGGCTGCTAAGGAAGAGGTGGGTTTCCCATCCCACTTCCTCATATCTTCTCCGTGCTCTTGGAGGTAAAACCATAGATTGCCACGTGGAGTGTACCCTCTCTCCTTAGCTGGGGGACGCTGGCTCCTGATAGCAGAGACCCTTGTTTGTCCTGGCGAGGTATGGAAGATCCCTTCCTTAATTTCTTCTCTTAGCCTCTGGTGTCCTTCTTCAATCTTCTCTTCCAGGCTTCGGACATGTTCAGCCAGTTTGGTTTCCACCGATGAGACGTGGGCTCGTAATGGGGCGGTGACAGTGTCTTCATAAATCCTGAGTTTGCTGACCAATGCACCAACCTTGTCCTCTCCCTCCCTCCATTGCAGCGTTGCTAGGTAGCGGGAATACATTTCTGGCCCGAGTCGTGCAAACTTCAACCACATCTGGGATGTGCACTGTACACCATCTGGACTTTTAGGGAATCTTTCGTCCTCTGAGAAGATTATCTCCAGTACAGCCAATTCTCTCAAGCACCGGATACCTTGTTCCATCGTGTTCCACTGTCCTTGCTGTACGTGGAGGTCCTCCTTGCAAAGGTATCTCTCCCTTACACTGGACAACAGTCGCCGCCAGAGGCTGAGAGTTTCCTGCCTCCTTCCAATCCCCTGATCAATGACGACATCTCGAGACAGGGATCCCAGTTGTCTTGCTTCACTTCCATCTAGAATTGTGTCGTTAGCGGCGCCATCCCAGATTCGGAGCAGCCAGGTCAGGATGGACTCGTTCGCCTGCCGTGTGAACTCTCTCCGGAGCTCACGTAGCTCACCCAGGGATAGGGACCGAGTGATTATTTCTGGCTCTGTCTCCTCCGGTGGATGTGAAGGTCCTGCCTCTTCGTCATCATTTGCTATGCGAACTGATTTGGTCTTCGATTTCCTTTTCTGGACAGGGGCGACTGCTATTGGTTTCTGTTGTCCTTCTGGCTCCTCGATGGTTTGTGTGGGCATGGTGCCAGTTGATTTATTTCTTACTCCCTCCGACTCAGCTGTAGTTTGTGTGGACGTGGTGCCAGTTGATTTGCTCCTTCTCTCCTCCCCCTGGCAGTGCTGTACCATGTCAAGCAGTGCCCGGTAAGCAGTGGCCAGGGCCCAGCAGGTTGCTGTGAGCTGACCATCTCTGGAGCTGCCAGAGCATTTTTCCTTTACCAGTTTTATCATGCTGACAGGATCCTGCAGTTGTTCAGGGGTGAATTTCCAGATCATGGGAGGAGAAAACTTCTCCAAATACTGGCCGATGTCCTCCCACTTCCCGTGCCACTCAGCGTTATCCATTCCCAGGGCAGGCGTCCAAACAGCCTCCCTAGAAGGCCCTGTTCTGACCCTAAGCATGGTGTAAACAGTACAGAGCAGACAGAGCAGCAGACAGAGCAACACTAACAATAACATTATGCCATCCTTAGCATCAAAAGGAAAATCAATATTTTCAAAAGCTGTTGTAGCAGGTCTGAAGGGGAAGAAGGAGGTGAGAGGCTGGAAACAATCATTCCCCACTGTTCCCCCAAAGGACTGGGTGCGATTTTTAATGAGGCCCCAGAGGTAGCAACCCAGACCAGGACAGGCAAACAGGACTGAATACACATTTACAATGAAACTCATTGCTTCTGAGGTTACGATGGCATAAACATAGTATACCAATAAAGCAATTTGGATCCCTCTCCCTGGTCTTAAAGAGAGCATTAAAATAGGCAAATAGTTCCCCATCTGCGGAAATATGAACATGCCCAGATACAACACCCACGTGAATGCACCAAACAACATGTTGATCGGGGAGTTTCTGTATCCAAATACACAGATGCTTAAAATGAAATTGT
>NW_020928604.1:0-334 GCF_003984885.1 Neopelma chrysocephalum | reverse complement strand
TCTTCCTGCATGGGGGGCTTGGAGGATTGCAACCTTCCTGCCACCTTCCCATTTTCCCATCCCGATTGCCCAGCATCAACAGTGACCTCCAACTTTCAGAGGAAGAATCCTGGGGAGAAGGCTGCTATGGGGAGTGGAGGATGCGCAGGCTGTATGAGCTTGATGGCCCGGCTTGAGCTGCTCTGACAGATGCTCCCAGACATGTGGTGCTTCCTTGGGAAGCTGGAGGGAGCTTTCCTGTCAGGGGGAACATGTGTGTGGTTGTGACCAAGACAGCTGTGGCCAGGGAGCACAGCTAAGCTGGGGGCAATGCAGTGCCTGTGTGGGGCACGTC
>NW_020928603.1:0-838 GCF_003984885.1 Neopelma chrysocephalum | reverse complement strand
TATATTCACAGAGGCCAGTATCAGGCAAAGAGAGGCACTTTGATGTTACTTTTGCTATTTTGATGGTTATTTTTGGAAAGTATGAACTAGTAGATAGGGTTATGTGTGAATATAGTAGTAGGAAGACATGAGTCTTTGCATCTGTTTTTAAGAGTCCAGCTGTGCACACACTGACACTATGATTCATATGCTGACCTTAATTCATATTACAATGCCCCTTGACAGTGTGCCAGCTGTGAACATGTGCATGAAGTATAACAGGATTCGTCCTTGTGTGTTGTCATGAAAATATGAAGCTTGTCAGCCTTCTCTTAGTTACCTTTGCCTCACTCTCTGCAATTGGTTGCATTATATGCAATTAGTATCCAATCCAACATTAATCAATTAGACCTTCCTGACGGGTAGTATCGGTATCTTCCGTATACTTCATGGCATTGAATATCCTTGTTTATAGTATCTGACAAGGCAAAGGTAACTAAGAGAAGGCTGACAAGCTTCATATTTTCATGACAACACACAAGGACGAATCCTGTTATACTTCATGCACATGTTCACAGCTGGCACACTGTCAAGGGGCATTGTAATATGAATTAAGGTCAGCATATGAATCATAGTGTCAGTGTGTGCACAGCTGGACTCTTAAAAACAGATGCAAAGACTCATGTCTTCCTACTACTATATTCACAGAGGCCAGTATCAGGCAAAGAGAGGCACTTTGATGTTACTTTTGCTATTTTGATGGTTATTTTTGGAAAGTATGAACTAGTAGATAGGGTTATGTGTGAATATAGTAGTAGGAAGACATGAGTCTTTGCATCTGTTTTTAAGAGTCCAGCTG
>NW_020928602.1:0-334 GCF_003984885.1 Neopelma chrysocephalum | reverse complement strand
ATTTCAGATACCTCCTGATTTAGGCCAGTGCTTGGTGAAACTGAAATTTTTGTTCCATTTATCCAGGCTCAGGCAATGGTACTGGAATATGCTGTGCTTTGAAAGGTCGTGTAAATGAACATTATTGGTAAAAGTTAGTCAGTGCCTGAGTGGTTCAGTAATAGATGATTAGGAGTTATGTATAACAGTGTAAACCTTTGTAAATTTTGAAGATTGAGTGAGGAGGAATTAGTGGAAAGATTTAGGATTTCCTCACCTCTCAAAAAAGTAGAGAGAAAATTGGCCTTTCTTTCACCTCTAGTTTTCTGCCCATAATTCAGCTAAAAGGAGTGCT
>NW_020928601.1:0-479 GCF_003984885.1 Neopelma chrysocephalum | reverse complement strand
AAACTGCTGTCAGTAGAGGCCTGCAAGGTGGGAAGATGTTCCTGTACCCTTATATGGAATTCCCCGCTCTGATACCCTTATATGGAAGAGGGACTGAGCATCCGCATGCCCTTTTATGGAATTCCCTACTCTGAGGGAGGGACTGAGCACTCCCGCCTGAACTGGAGAGTATATAACTGGGAGTTTCAGAGCCTTGAGGCTCTCTCGTGGGATCCAGAGGAAGACTCCAGACCACTGCCTTCAACTAGACTGAGACCACCACCCTCGACTGGACTGCAATCACCACTTCTGACCAGACTGCAGCAGCTCTCCCACCAGCAGGTTTATTCCCTCTCCCTTTGCTTTGGACTCGGGGGTGGGCCAAGGTACACCACTCTTGTTCATACCCTAGGGTGCTGGCTTATACATTTGGGTTTTGTGGGTTAAAACCAATTGTCTGTCTGTATAATTGTACTTATTGCATTATTTTAATAAATTGT
>NW_020928600.1:0-479 GCF_003984885.1 Neopelma chrysocephalum | reverse complement strand
ACAATTTATTAAAATAATGCAATAAGTACAATTATACAGACAGACAATTGGTTTTAACCCACAAAACCCAAATGTATAAGCCAGCACCCTAGGGTATGAACAAGAGTGGTGTACCTTGGCCCACCCCCGAGTCCAAAGCAAAGGGAGAGGGAATAAACCTGCTGGTGGGAGAGCTGCTGCAGTCTGGTCAGAAGTGGTGATTGCAGTCCAGTCGAGGGTGGTGGTCTCAGTCTAGTTGAAGGCAGTGGTCTGGAGTCTTCCTCTGGATCCCACGAGAGAGCCTCAAGGCTCTGAAACTCCCAGTTATATACTCTCCAGTTCAGGCGGGAGTGCTCAGTCCCTCCCTCAGAGTAGGGAATTCCATAAAAGGGCATGCGGATGCTCAGTCCCTCTTCCATATAAGGGTATCAGAGCGGGGAATTCCATATAAGGGTACAGGAACATCTTCCCACCTTGCAGGCCTCTACTGACAGCAGTTT
>NW_020928599.1:0-5332 GCF_003984885.1 Neopelma chrysocephalum | reverse complement strand
TAACCCAAAACTGTGTATTCTATAGCCTCCATGCCATTTCCCAAAAATTAACCCCCTTAAAACCATGTCTCTTTAAAACTATATACACATATGTACAATGAAACATTACGGACCATTCTCACTCAAAATTAGGTCCCCTTGTGGTACACAACGTGTCTCCCCATCTTTTTGCATTACCCACCAGGTGAAACCAGGTCCTTGAGCAAAAACGATCCCTCGGATGGGTTTGCCTTTGCTTGAGGTGGGACTAATCCAAACAGTCTTCCCTAACATACCTCTCATATGCACCACGGGGACTTTATCTCCATCTACAGTATGCAAAGGTTCTGATTGGGCAGGGCCAGCTCGATTAATGGAGCCTCGCATGTTGACCAACCAGGTGGCCTTTGCTAAATGCAGCTCCCAGTGTTTGAGAGTCTCCCCACACAGTGCCTTCAGGGTGGTTTTCAGCAGTCCGTTGCACCGTTCAACTTTTCCAGCAGCTGGTGCATGGTAGGGGATATGATACACCCACTCAATGCCGTGCTCTCTGGCCCAGGTGTCTACGAGGCCATTCTTGAAATGGGTCCCATTATCA
The DNA here is from genome assembly GCF_003984885.1 of Neopelma chrysocephalum. Lineage (NCBI taxonomy): Eukaryota > Metazoa > Chordata > Aves > Passeriformes > Pipridae > Neopelma > Neopelma chrysocephalum. Next base: position 4,755 of record NW_020928599.1, on the reverse strand, counting down.
GACTCAATTCTCTCCGGGGTGCCGTGTCGCCACAGGACTTGTTTTTCAAGGCCCAGGATGGTATTCCGGGCAGTGGCATGAGGTACGGGGTATGTCTCCAGCCATCCAGTACTTCCTTCTACCATGGTCAGTACGTAACGCTTGCCCTGGCGGGTTTTGGGGAGCGTGATGTAGTCAACTTGCCAGGCTTCCCCATACCTGTACTTTGACCACCGTCCACCATACCATAGAGGCTTCACCCGCTTGGCCTGCTTGATGGCAGCACATGTCTCACAGTCATGGATGACCTGTGAGACAATGTCCTTGGTTAAGTCCACCCCTCGGTCCTGAGCCCATCTGTATGTTGCATCTCTCCTCTGGTGACCGGAGGCGTCATGGGCCCATCGAGCCAGAAATAATTGTCCTTTGTGTTGCCAATCCAGATCCACCTGAGAGACTTTAATCCTGGCAGCTCGGTCCGCCTGCTCGTTGTTGCGATGCTCCTCATTAGCCCGTTTCTTGCGTACGTGAGCGTCTACGTGACCGACCTTCACACTCAGCTTCTCTACCCGGCCAGCGATGTCCTGCCACATCTCCGCCGCCCAGATGGGTTTCCCTTGGCGCTGCCAGTTGGCCTTTCTCCATCGCTCTAGCCATCCCCACAGAGCATTGGCCACCATCCATGAGTCAGTGTAGATATAGAGTCTTGGCCACTTCTCTCGTTCAGCTATATCCAAAGCCAACTGAACGGCTTTAAGCTCTGCGAACTGACTTGACCCACCTTGTCCTTCGGTTGCTTCTGCAACTCGCCGTGTGGGACTCCACACGGCTGCCTTCCATTTTCGGTTTGTCCCTACAATGCGGCAGGAGCCATCCGTGAAGAGCGCATATCGTCTTTCATCTGCTGGTAGCTTGTCATATGGTGGGGCCTCCTCAGCCCGTGTCACCTGCTCCTCTTCTTCTTCAGAGGATAGTCCAAAACTCTCACCTTCGGGCCAATTGGTGATAATTTCCAGAATCCCAGGGCGATTAGGATTCCCTATCCGGGTTCGTTGTGTGATCAGAGCGATCCACTTACTCCATGTGGCATCGGTGGCGTGATGTGTAGCAGGAACTCTCCCCTTGAACATCCAGCCCAGCACTGGTAGTCGGGGTGCCAGGAGGAGCTGCGCTTCGGTGCCGATCACTTCTGAGGCAGCTCGAAGTCCTTCATAAGCAGCCAGGATCTCTTTCTCAGTTGGTGTATAGCTGGCTTCAGATCCTTTGTATCCCCGACTCCAGAATCCCAGCGGTCGTCCTCGGGTCTCCCCAGGCACTTTCTGCCAGAGGCTCCAAGAAGGGCCATTCTTCCCGGCTGCAGTGTAGAGCACGTTCTTCACGTCCTGTCCTGTCCTGTCCTTACTGGCCCAAGGGCTACCGCATGGGCAATCTCCTGTTTGATTTGTTCAAAGGCCTGTTGTTGTTCAGGGCCCCACTGGAAATCATTTTTCTTCCGTGTCACAAGGTAGAGAGGGCTTACAATTTGACTGTACTTGGGGATATGCATCCTCCAAAAGCCCACAGCGCCTAGGAAAGCCTGTGTTTCCTTCTTGCTGGTTGGTGGGGACATGGCTGCTATTTTGTTAATTACCTCCATTGGAATTAGGCGACGTCCATCTTGCCACTTCACTCCTAAGAACTGAATTTCCTGAGCAGGTCCCTTGACCTTACTTCGTTTAATGGCAAAACCAGCTCTTAGGAGGATCTGGATTATCTTCTCTCCTTTCTCGAAGACTTCCCCCGCTGTGTTCCCCCATACAATGATGTCATCAATGTACTGTAGATGTTCTGGAGCCTCGCCCTTTTCCAGTGCAGTCTGGATCAGTCCATGGCAAATGCTGGGACTGTGTTTCCACCCCTGAGGCAGTCGATTCCAGGTGTACTGCACACCTCTCCAAGTGAAAGCAAATTGTGGCCTGCACTCCGCTGCCAAAGGAATGGAGAAGAAGGCGTTGGCAATGTCAATGGTGGCATACCACTTGGCTGCCTTGGACTCCAGCTCGTACTGGAGCTCCAGCATGTCCGGCACAGCAGCACTCAGGGGTGGTGTGACTTCATTGAGTCCACGGTAATCCACCGTCAGCCTCCACTCTCCGCTGGACTTACGCACTGGCCATATAGGGCTATTAAAGGGTGAGCGAGTCTTGCTGACCACCCCCTGGGTCTCCAGTTCACGGATCATCTTATGTATGGGAGTCACAGAATCTCGGTCGGTGCGGTATTGCCGACGGTGCACTGTTGCTGTGGCTATCGGTACCAATTGTTCTTCAACCTTCAGCAGTCCCACAGCAGAGGGGTCCTCTGAGAGGCCAGGCAAGGTGTTCAACTGTCTAATTTCCTCTGCCTCCACAGTAGCTATGCCAAACGCCCAACGAAGTCCCTTTGGGTCTTTGAAATACCCACTCCTCAGGTAATCTATGCCAAGGATACATGGGGCCTCTGGACCAGTCACGATGGGGTGTCTGTGCCATTCCTTCCCAGTCAGGCTCACTTCAGCTTCCAGTACAGTCAGCTGTTGGGATCCCCCTGTCACCCCAGAAATAGAGATGGATTCTGCCCCTATGTATCTTGATGGCATCAAAGTACATTGTGCGCCGGTGTCAACTAAAGCCTTATATCTTTGTGGCTCTGATGTGCCAGGCCACCGAATCCACACTGTCCAATAGACTCGATTGTCCCTCTCCTCTACCTGGCTAGAGGCAGGGCACCCCTAGTCCTGGTCATGGTACTCGTTGCGCTCTTCTTGTAAGTATGACCTGGAAGTCCCTTCAAGAGGATCAGACATATCATCATTCCTGGGCCGTCTGGAGTCTTGCCTACGAGAGACTGGAGCAGCATTCATCCTCGAAGAGTTCCTTGTGGTACTTGTCCCTCTTTTCAATTCACGTACCCGGGCTGCTAAGGAAGAGGTGGGTTTCCCATCCCACTTCCTCATATCTTCTCCGTGCTCTTGGAGGTAAAACCATAGATTGCCACGTGGAGTGTACCCTCTCTCCTTAGCTGGGGGACGCTGGCTCCTGATAGCAGAGACCCTTGTTTGTCCTGGCGAGGTATGGAAGATCCCTTCCTTAATTTCTTCTCTTAGCCTCTGGTGTCCTTCTTCAATCTTCTCTTCCAGGCTTCGAACATGTTCAGCCAGTTTGGTTTCCACCGATGAGACGTGGGCTCGTAATGGGGCGGTGACAGTGTCTTCATAAATCCTGAGTTTGCTGACCAATGCACCAACCTTGTCCTCTCCCTCCCTCCATTGCAGCGTTGCTAGGTAGCGGGAATACATTTCTGGCCCGAGTCGTGCAAACTTCAACCACATCTGGGATGTGCACTGTACACCATCTGGACTTTTAGGAAATCTTTCGTCCTCTGAAAAGATTATCTCCAGTACAGCCAATTCTCTCAAGCACCGGATACCTTGTTCCATCGTGTTCCACTGTCCTTGCTGTACGTGGAGGTCCTCCTTGCAAAGGTATCTCTCCCTTACACTGGACAACAGTCGCCGCCAGAGGCTGAGAGTTTCCTGCCTCCTTCCAATCCCCTGATCAATGACGACATCTCGAGACAGGGATCCCAGTTGTCTTGCTTCACTTCCATCTAGAATTGTGTCGTTAGCGGCGGCATCCCAGATTCGGAGCAGCCAGGTCAGGATGGACTCGTTCGCCTGCCGTGTGAACTCTCTCCAGAGCTCACGTAGCTCACCCAGGGATAGGGACCGAGTGATTATTTCTGGCTCTGTCTCCTCCGGTGGATGTGAAGGTCCTGCCTCTTCGTCATCATTTGCTATGCAAACTGATTTGGTCTTCAATTTCCTTTTCTGGACAGGGGCGACTGCTATTGGTTTCTGTTGTCCTTCTGGCTCCTCGATGGTTTGTGTGGGCATGGTGCCAGTTGATTTATTTCTTACTCCCTCCGACTCAGCTGTAGTTTGTGTGGACGTGGTGCCAGTTGATTTGCTCCTTCTCTCCTCCCCCTGGCAGTGCTGTACCATGTCAAGCAGTGCCCGGTAAGCAGTGGCCAGGGCCCAGCAGGTTGCTGTGAGCTGACCATCTCTGGAGCTGCCAGAGCATTTTTCCTTTACCAGTTTTATCATGCTGACAGGATCCTGCAGTTGTTCAGGGGTGAATTTCCAGATCATGGGAGGAGAAAACTTCTCCAAATACTGGCCGATGTCCTCCCACTTCCCGTGCCACTCAGCGTTATCCATTCCCAGGACAGGCGTCCAAACAGCCTCCCTAGAAGGCCCTGTTCTGACCCTAAGCATGGTGTAAACAGTACAGAGCAGACAGAGCAGCAGACAGAGCAACACTAACAATAACATTATGCCGTCCTTAGCATCAAAAGGAAAATCAATATTTTCAAAAACTGTTGTACCAGGTCTGAAGGGAAAGAAGGAGGTGAGAGGCTGGAAACCACCATTCCCCACTGTTCCCCCAAAGGGCTGGGTGCAATTTTTAATGAGGCCCCAGAGGTAGCAACCTAAACCAGGACAGGTAAACAGGACTGAATACACATTTACAATGAAACTCATTGCTTCTGAGGTTATGATGACATAAACATAGTATACTAGTAAAGCAATTTGGATCCCTCTCCCTGGTCTTAAAGAGAGCATTAAAATAGGCAAATAGTTCCCCATTTGTGGAAATATGAACATGCTCAGATAAAACACCCACGTGAATGCACCAAACAACATGTTGATCGGGGAGTTTCTGTATCCAAATACACAGATGCTTAAAATGAAATTGT
>NW_020928598.1:0-5332 GCF_003984885.1 Neopelma chrysocephalum | reverse complement strand
ACAATTTCATTTTAAGCATCTGTGTATTTGGATACAGAAACTCCCCGATCAACATGTTGTTTGGTGCATTCACGTGGGTGTTTTATCTGAGCATGTTCATATTTCCACAAATGGGGAACTATTTGCCTATTTTAATGCTCTCTTTAAGACCAGGGAGAGGGATCCAAATTGCTTTACTAGTATACTATGTTTATGTCATCATAACCTCAGAAGCAATGAGTTTCATTGTAAATGTGTATTCAGTCCTGTTTACCTGTCCTGGTTTAGGTTGCTACCTCTGGGGCCTCATTAAAAATTGCACCCAGCCCTTTGGGGGAACAGTGGGGAATGGTGGTTTCCAGCCTCTCACCTCCTTCTTTCCCTTCAGACCTGGTACAACAGTTTTTGAAAATATTGATTTTCCTTTTGATGCTAAGGACGGCATAATGTTATTGTTAGTGTTGCTCTGTCTGCTGCTCTGTCTGCTCTGTACTGTTTACACCATGCTTAGGGTCAGAACAGGGCCTTCTAGGGAGGCTGTTTGGACGCCTGTCCTGGGAATGGATAACGCTGAGTGGCACGGGAAGTGGGAGGACATCGGCCAGTATTTGGAGAAGTTTTCTCCTCCCATGATCTGGAAATTCACCCCTGAACAACTGCAGGATCCTGTCAGCATGATAAAACTGGTAAAGGAAAAATGCTCTGGCAGCTCCAGAGATGGTCAGCTCACAGCAACCTGCTGGGCCCTGGCCACTGCTTACCGGGCACTGCTTGACATGGTACAGCACTGCCAGGGGGAGGAGAGAAGGAGCAAATCAACTGGCACCACGTCCACACAAACTACAGCTGAGTCGGAGGGAGTAAGAAATAAATCAACTGGCACCATGCCCACACAAACCATCGAGGAGCCAGAAGGACAACAGAAACCAATAGCAGTCGCCCCTGTCCAGAAAAGGAAATTGAAGACCAAATCAGTTTGCATAGCAAATGATGACGAAGAGGCAGGACCTTCACATCCACCGGAGGAGACAGAGCCAGAAATAATCACTCGGTCCCTATCCCTGGGTGAGCTACGTGAGCTCTGGAGAGAGTTCACACGGCAGGCGAACGAGTCCATCCTGACCTGGCTGCTCCGAATCTGGGATGCCGCCGCTAACGACACAATTCTAGATGGAAGTGAAGCAAGACAACTGGGATCCCTGTCTCGAGATGTCGTCATTGATCAGGGGATTGGAAGGAGGCAGGAAACTCTCAGCCTCTGGCGGCGACTGTTGTCCAGTGTAAGGGAGAGATACCTTTGCAAGGAGGACCTCCACGTACAGCAAGGACAGTGGAACACGATGGAACAAGGTATCCGGTGCTTGAGAGAATTGGCTGTACTGGAGATAATCTTTTCAGAGGACGAAAGATTTCCTAAAAGTCCAGATGGTGTACAGTGCACATCCCAGATGTGGTTGAAGTTTGCACGACTCGGGCCAGAAATGTATTCCCGCTACCTAGCAACGCTGCAATGGAGGGAGGGAGAGGACAAGGTTGGTGCATTGGTCAGCAAACTCAGGATTTATGAAGACACTGTCACCGCCCCATTACGAGCCCACGTCTCATCGGTGGAAACCAAACTGGCTGAACATGTTCGAAGCCTGGAAGAGAAGATTGAAGAAGGACACCAGAGGCTAAGAGAAGAAATTAAGGAAGGGATCTTCCATACCTCGCCAGGACAAACAAGGGTCTCTGCTATCAGGAGCCAGCGTCCCCCAGCTAAGGAGAGAGGGTACACTCCACGTGGCAATCTATGGTTTTACCTCCAAGAGCACGGAGAAGATATGAGGAAGTGGGATGGGAAACCCACCTCTTCCTTAGCAGCCCGGGTACGTGAATTGAAAAGAGGGACAAGTACCACAAGGAACTCTTCGAGGATGAATGCTGCTCCAGTCTCTCGTAGGCAAGACTCCAGACGGCCCAGGAATGATGATATGTCTGATCCTCTTGAAGGGACTTCCAGGTCATACTTACAAGAAGAGCGCAACGAGTACCATGACCAGGACTAGGGGTGCCCTGCCTCTAGCCAGGTAGAGGAGAGGGACAATCGAGTCTATTGGACAGTGTGGATTCGGTGGCCTGGCACATCAGAGCCACAAAGATATAAGGCTTTAGTTGACACCGGCGCACAATGTACTTTGATGCCATCAAGATACATAGGGGCAGAATCCATCTCTATTTCTGGGGTGACAGGGGGATCCCAACAGCTGACTGTACTGGAAGCTGAAGTGAGCCTGACTGGGAAGGAATGGCACAGACACCCCATCGTGACTGGTCCAGAGGCCCCATGTATCCTTGGCATAGATTACCTGAGGAGTGGGTATTTCAAAGACCCAAAGGGACTTCGTTGGGCGTTTGGCATAGCTACTGTGGAGGCAGAGGAAATTAGACAGTTGAACACCTTGCCTGGCCTCTCAGAGGACCCCTCTGCTGTGGGACTGCTGAAGGTTGAAGAACAATTGGTACCGATAGCCACAGCAACAGTGCACCGTCGGCAATACCGCACCGACCGAGATTCTGTGACTCCCATACATAAGATGATCCGTGAACTGGAGACCCAGGGGGTGGTCAGCAAGACTCGCTCACCCTTTAATAGCCCTATATGGCCAGTGCGTAAGTCCAGCGGAGAGTGGAGGCTGACGGTGGATTACCGTGGACTCAATGAAGTCACACCACCCCTGAGTGCTGCTGTGCCGGACATGCTGGAGCTCCAGTACGAGCTGGAGTCCAAGGCAGCCAAGTGGTATGCCACCATTGACATTGCCAACGCCTTCTTCTCCATTCCTTTGGCAGCGGAGTGCAGGCCACAATTTGCTTTCACTTGGAGAGGTGTGCAGTACACCTGGAATCGACTGCCTCAGGGGTGGAAACACAGTCCCAGCATTTGCCATGGACTGATCCAGACTGCACTGGAAAAGGGCGAGGCTCCAGAACATCTACAGTACATTGATGACATCATTGTATGGGGGAACACAGCGGGGGAAGTCTTCGAGAAAGGAGAGAAGATAATCCAGATCCTCCTAAGAGCTGGTTTTGCCATTAAACGAAGTAAGGTCAAGGGACCTGCTCAGGAAATTCAGTTCTTAGGAGTGAAGTGGCAAGATGGACGTCGCCTAATTCCAATGGAGGTAATTAACAAAATAGCAGCCATGTCCCCACCAACCAGCAAGAAGGAAACACAGGCTTTCCTAGGCGCTGTGGGCTTTTGGAGGATGCATATCCCCAAGTACAGTCAAATTGTAAGCCCTCTCTACCTTGTGACACGGAAGAAAAATGATTTCCAGTGGGGCCCTGAACAACAACAGGCCTTTGAACAAATCAAACAGGAGATTGCCCATGCGGTAGCCCTTGGGCCAGTAAGGACAGGACAGGACAGGACGTGAAGAACGTGCTCTACACTGCAGCCGGGAAGAATGGCCCTTCTTGGAGCCTCTGGCAGAAAGTGCCTGGGGAGACCCGAGGACGACCGCTGGGATTCTGGAGTCGGGGATACAAAGGATCTGAAGCCAGCTATACACCAACTGAGAAAGAGATCCTGGCTGCTTATGAAGGACTTCGAGCTGCCTCAGAAGTGATCGGCACCGAAGCGCAGCTCCTCCTGGCACCCCGACTACCAGTGCTGGGCTGGATGTTCAAGGGGAGAGTTCCTGCTACACATCACGCCACCGATGCCACATGGAGTAAGTGGATCGCTCTGATCACACAACGAACCCGGATAGGGAATCCTAATCGCCCTGGGATTCTGGAAATTATCACCAATTGGCCCGAAGGTGAGAGTTTTGGACTATCCTCTGAAGAAGAAGAGGAGCAGGTGACACGGGCTGAGGAGGCCCCACCATATGACAAGCTACCAGCAGATGAAAGACGATATGCGCTCTTCACGGATGGCTCCTGCCGCATTGTAGGGACAAACCGAAAATGGAAGGCAGCCGTGTGGAGTCCCACACGGCGAGTTGCAGAAGCAACCGAAGGACAAGGTGGGTCAAGTCAGTTCGCAGAGCTTAAAGCCGTTCAGTTGGCTTTGGATATAGCTGAACGAGAGAAGTGGCCAAGACTCTATATCTACACTGACTCATGGATGGTGGCCAATGCTCTGTGGGGATGGCTAGAGCGATGGAGAAAGGCCAACTGGCAGCGCCAAGGGAAACCCATCTGGGCGGCGGAGATGTGGCAGGACATCGCTGGCCGGGTAGAGAAGCTGAGTGTGAAGGTCGGTCACGTAGACGCTCACGTACGCAAGAAACGGGCTAATGAGGAGCATCGCAACAACGAGCAGGCGGACCGAGCTGCCAGGATTAAAGTCTCTCAGGTGGATCTGGATTGGCAACACAAAGGACAATTATTTCTGGCTCGATGGGCCCATGACGCCTCCGGTCACCAGAGGAGAGATGCAACATACAGATGGGCTCAGGACCGAGGGGTGGACTTAACCAAGGACATTGTCTCACAGGTCATCCATGACTGTGAGACATGTGCTGCCATCAAGCAGGCCAAGCGGGTGAAGCCTCTATGGTATGGTGGACGGTGGTCAAAGTACAGGTATGGGGAAGCCTGGCAAGTTGACTACATCACGCTCCCCAAAACCCGCCAGGGCAAGCGTTACGTACTGACCATGGTAGAAGGAAGTACTGGATGGCTGGAGACATACCCCGTACCTCATGCCACTGCCCGGAATACCATCCTGGGCCTTGAAAAACAAGTCCTGTGGCGACACGGCACCCCGGAGAGAATTGAGTCTGATAATGGGACCCATTTCAAGAATGGCCTCGTAGACACCTGGGCCAGAGAGCACGGCATTGAGTGGGTGTATCATATCCCCTACCATGCACCAGCTGCTGGAAAAGTTGAACGGTGCAACGGACTGCTGAAAACCACCCTGAAGGCACTGTGTGGGGAGACTCTCAAACACTGGGAGCTGCATTTAGCAAAGGCCACCTGGTTGGTCAACATGCGAGGCTCCATTAATCGAGCTGGCCCTGCCCAATCAGAACCTTTGCATACTGTAGATGGAGATAAAGTCCCCGTGGTGCATATGAGAGGTATGTTAGGGAAGACTGTTTGGATTAGTCCCACCTCAAGCAAAGGCAAACCCATCCGAGGGATCGTTTTTGCTCAAGGACCTGGTTTCACCTGGTGGGTAATGCAAAAAGATGGGGAGACACGTTGTGTACCACAAGGGGACCTAATTTTGAGTGAGAATGGTCCGTAATGTTTCATTGTACATATGTGTATATAGTTTTAAAGAGACATGGTTTTAAGGGGGTTAATTTTTGGGAAATGGCATGGAGGCTATAGAATACACAGTTTTGGGTTA
>NW_020928597.1:0-1425 GCF_003984885.1 Neopelma chrysocephalum | reverse complement strand
CAACACCTGTACACCCTCCAAAGGTGTTACTATACCTGTACACACACCTCCAAAGGTGTTACAATACCTGTACACACCCCTACCAAAGATGTAACAATACCTATACCCAAAAGGTATTAAAATACCTGTACACACACACCCCCCCAAAGGTTGTACAGTACCTGTACACCCCCTCCAAAGGTGTAACAATACCTGTACCCCCAAAGGTATTACTATTCCTGTACACACATCCCCAAAGGTGTTACAACACCTGTACAACCCCCAGGTGTTAAAATACCTGTACATACCCCCAGAAGTGTTACAATACCTGTACACCCTCCAAAGATGTTACCATACCTGTACACACACCCCCAAAGGTGGTACAGTACTTGTAACCCCAAAAAAGGTGTTACAATAGCTGTACATACCCCTAAATGTGTTACAATAGCTGTATCTCCCAAAGGTGTAACAATACCTGTACCCCCCAAGGGTGTTAAAATACCTGCAGAGAGTCCCCTAAAGGTTGTACAGTACCTGTACACCCCCTCCAAAGGAGTTACAATACCTGTACACCCTCCCCAAAGGTGTTACAGTGCCTGAGGAGGAATATGTTTATCTCCAGCCCAGCCCCAGGGCCACAGGTATTGTAACCAAAGTGGTTTTGCTCCCTCCTGGCATTTCCTACGTTCCAATTCCACCACTAAACCACATCCACAAAATGTCCCAGTGAGTCCTGCCACAGCCAAATATCCATGTCGGAGCTGAGACACTCCTACAAATTAAAACTTTCAGTGCATTTATCTCTGGTAGGTGCCTTAAAGCCCAGAAATGCCAGAGTTTGGGATCGTGAGAGTTTCACTGAGAGCCTGAGAGTCCTACCTGGGGTTTGTCAAGGCTGCAGCCTCAAAGAATTATGAAATATCCTGAGCTGGAAGGGACCACAAGGATCATCCAGTCCAGCTCCTGGCCCTGCACAGACACCCCAACAATCCCACCCTGTCCCTGGGAGCGTTGTCCAAACCCTCCTGGAGCTCTGGCAGCCTTGGGGCTGTGCCCACTGCCCTGGGGAGCCTGGGCAGTGCCAACTACCCTCTGGGGGAAGAACCTTTTCCTCATGTTGAAGTCTGATTGGCATCTGAAAACCAAGCACAACCTTAATCCCATCCCAGAGGGATTTGCCATGGTAGGTTCCTTAGGGAAACTGCAGATAGGCCAGCTGGGTCAGGGACATCCTAAAACACTTGGGAGTAGCTGTGGGAGAAAGAAATGTCTGCTGGTTGGGTTATAGGCAGGGTTCCTCTTCCCAGCAATAAAATACATATGTGATCCTGGAAGCAGAGCCAGGACCCAGTTCCCACCAGTTAGCAAGTCATGCTGGTACCAGTGTGGCTCTTGATGTTCTGCCATCTCTTGGCTCAGCCTTGGCAGAGCTCACTTCCAGTGACA
>NW_020928596.1:0-1305 GCF_003984885.1 Neopelma chrysocephalum | reverse complement strand
CAACACCTGTACACCCTCCAAAGGTGTTACTATACCTGTACACACACACCCAAAGGTGGTACAGTACTTGTACATCCTCAAAGGTGTTACAACACCTGTACAAACCCCCAGGTGTTAAAATACCTGTATATACCCCCAGAAGTGTTACAATACCTGTATATACCCCCAGAAGTGTTACAATACCTGTACACCTTCCAAAGATGTTACTGTACCTGTACACACACCCCCAAAGGTGGTACAGAACTTGTAACCCCAAAAAAGGTGTTACAATACCTGTATATACCTCTAAAGGTGTTACAATAGCTGTACATGCCCCTAAAGGTGTAACAATACCTGTACCCCCCCAAGGGTGTTAAAATACCTGCAGAGAGTCCCCTAAAGGTTGTACAGTACCTGTACACCCCCTCCAAAGGAGTTACAATACCTGTACACCCTCCCCAAAGGTGTTACAATACCTGAGGAGGAATATGTTTATCTCCAGCCCAGCCCCAGGGCCACAGGTGTTGTAACCAAAGTGGTTTTGCTCCCTCCTGGCACTTCCTACGTTCCAATTCCACCACTAAACCACATCCACAAAATGTCCCACTGAGTCCTGCCACAGCCAAATATCCATGTCAGAGCTGAGACACTCCTACAAATTAAAACTTTCAGTGCATTTATTTCTGGTAGGTGCCTTAAAGCCCAGAAATGCCAGATTTTGGGATCATGAGAGTTTCACTGACAGCCTGAGAGTCCTACCTGGGGTTTGTCAAGGCTGCAGTCTCAAAGAATTATGAAATATCCTGAGCTGGAAGGGACCACAAGGATCATCCAGTCCAGCTCCTGGCCCTGCACAGACACCCCAACAATCCCACCCTGTCCCTCAGAGCATTGTCCAAATACTCCTGGAGCTCTGGCAGCCTTGGGGCCGTGCCCACTGCCCTGGGGAGCCTGGGCAGTGCCAACCACCCTCTGGGGGAAGAACCTTTTCCTCATGTTGAAGTCTGATTGGCATCTGAAAACCAAGCACAACCTTGATCCCATCCCAGAGGGATTTGCCATGGTAGATTCCTCAGGGAAACTGCAGATAGGCCAGCTGGGTCAGGGACGTCCCAAAACACTTGGAAGTAGCTGCGAGAGAAAGAAATGTCACTTGGTTGGGTTATAGGCAGGGTTCCTCTTCCCAGCAATAAAATACATATGTGATCCTGGAAGCAGAGCCAGGACCCAGTTCCCACCAGTTAGCAAGTCATGCTGGTACCAGTGTGGCTCTTGATGCTCTGCCATCTCTTGGCTCAGCCTTGGCAGAGCTCACTTCCAGTGACA
>NW_020928595.1:0-411 GCF_003984885.1 Neopelma chrysocephalum | reverse complement strand
CTTGGAACAGATTTGTAAAATGACTGGTCAAGTTAGATTATAATGGTAAGCAATGATGACACTGTATGTAAAACATGGAAAATCACATCCTTATGCCTAAGTTGCACATTCTAGGGAAACAAGAAAATTATACTTTTAAAATCTGCAAGGTGTCTGGACTGCTTACCATTATAATCTAACTTGACCAGTCATTTTACAAATCTGTTCCAAGGTATTAATTACAAAAAAAATGTTTCATTTTTTTCAGGCAACATTGTACATACATATGCCTCTAAACTAATTGTTGTACATAACAGTGTAATACATTTATTTGTATGGCTTGCATACATCCAAACGTGGATATTTGGTTTTGCTGAGATCTTGGAACAGATTTGTAAAATGACTGGTCAAGTTAGATTATAATGGTAAGCA
>NW_020928594.1:0-648 GCF_003984885.1 Neopelma chrysocephalum | reverse complement strand
ACATAGAGAGGGCTGCTGATGTCAGGACATGGTGAGAACTGGCTGTGTTGAGGGTGACAACAAGGCAGGCAGGGTCCAGTGCCAAGGGTCTAGTGTCCCTTGATTGAGGAGCCACACATGTGGCTCACACAGTGAGAGCCACTGCCATGTGAAATTAGCCTCTGCTGACTAGCTCTGCATTATGCCGAACTATATCTGATGCCTGATCTAGTTTGTGTAAAGCTGCCTTGAGTATCTCAACTGAACTCTCCAATCTGCAGGACAGATGTTCACAAGTCACGGCATTCAGCAGAGCTAGCCTTGGACACAGCCACTTCAAGGAACAGATTGGAAAACACCCTGGTCCAAGCCTAGCTCTGCTGAATGCCGTGACTTGTGAACATCTGTCCTGCAGATTGGAGAGTTCAGTTGAGATACTCAAGGCAGCTTTACACAAACTAGATCAGGCATCAGATATAGTTCGGCATAATGCAGAGCTAGTCAGCAGAGGCTAATTTCACATGGCAGTGGCTCTCACTGTGTGAGCCACATGTGTGGCTCCTCAATCAAGGGACACTAGACCCTTGGCACTGGACCCTGCCTGCCTTGTTGTCACCCTCAACACAGCCAGTTCTCACCATGTCCTGACATCAGCAGCCCTCTCTATGT
>NW_020928593.1:0-482 GCF_003984885.1 Neopelma chrysocephalum | reverse complement strand
AAGAACAATGATAGGCAATATGGTCTGTGATTCTGTAATGTTTTCATAGCTGAATGAATTATCTTTATTTGATCTTTCATTACTTTCAGTAATTAACAAACAGTAAAATTTTAACTAACTTACCCTAACTGACAACATGAAAAAACACAGCCTTCTTGTGACATATTATCCCTAGTCATGCTCCAAATAGATCAAATAAAGATAATTCATTCAGCTATGAAAACATTACAGAATCACAGACCATATTGCCTATCATTGTTCTTATCTTAACCCATGACAATACTGTTTATCATGATTTAACTGCAGCTGACAACTAAATGCCACACAACCACTTGCTCGGTCCAGCCCCTTCTCACCTTCAGTGTGGGGGAGAATTGGAAAGAAAAGGTAAACCTCATGGGTTGAGAAAGAACAATGATAGGCAATATGGTCTGTGATTCTGTAATGTTTTCATAGCTGAATGAATTATCTTTATTTGATCT
>NW_020928592.1:0-529 GCF_003984885.1 Neopelma chrysocephalum | reverse complement strand
TACCAGGGAATAATAACAAAACTCTGTGAAAACAGTTTTGTGATCGTGCTTTCAAAACAGTCAGCAAAGCTGTATTCAGTGCCATTCATTTTGTTCTTTATTGCTTTCTAAATTGTCAATGGTTATTGGAATGTTTAAAACACATTAAGTTAGATGTGTCCCTGAAAATAAAAAAAAAAAGGCTTGAAAATGTTATTAAAGGTATATAAGATGGTAAACAGCCTTAGGGCTTAGCTCCAAAGATGTTGGCATACTGTCAACCTCCCTTATTCAAACCATTGCAAATGATGTCAAAGAGGTGGTTAGAAGATGGTGATTGAGTGTCTTTTCAATGATCAGCAAAGCCTGATCAGATCTTTCCAGCTTTGCAGGGTAGCTGAAATGATCAAAAATGATTCCTGATTTAATATAGAACCACAGGGCTGTGTCCAGTGATTTATCATCTGAGGAAAACCCTTGAGCAGCAGATAGCTTTTCCTCCTCTAAGAAGCAAAGTGGAAAGCAGGATGCTTCAGCCTGTCTCTGCTCT
>NW_020928591.1:0-513 GCF_003984885.1 Neopelma chrysocephalum | reverse complement strand
TACCAGGGAATAATAACAAAACTCTGTGAAAACAGTTTTGTGATCGTACTTTCAAAACAGTCAGCAAAGCTGTATTCAGTGCCATTCATTTTGTTCTTTATTGCTTTCTAAATTGTCAATGGTTATTGGAATGTTTAAAACACATTAAGTTAGATGTGCCCCTGAAAATAAAAAAAAGGCTTGAAAATGTTATTAAAGGTATATAAGATGGTAAACAGCCTTAGGGCTTAGCTCCAAAGATGTTGGCATGCTGTCAACCTCCCTTATTCAAACCATTGCAAATGATGTCAAAGAGGTGGTTAGAAGGTGGTGATTGAGTGTCTTTTCAATGATTAGCAAAGCCTGATCAGATCTTTCCAGCTTTGCAGGGTAGCTGAAATGATCAAAAATGATTCCTGATTTAATATAGAACCACAGGGCTGTGTCCAGTGATTTATCATCTGAGGAAAACCCTTGAGCAGCAGATAGCTTTTCCTGCCCTAAGAAGCAAAGTGGAAAGCAGGATGCTTCAGC
>NW_020928590.1:0-1146 GCF_003984885.1 Neopelma chrysocephalum | reverse complement strand
CAGACAACCTACACTGGAAATAATAAAGGTTTAAGGTACATGGCTTTTCAACTAAAATTTTACCAAAATGTAGTTCAGGCCATTTCCCTACCAAAACTGCAGGCTTGAGGTAATTGCAGTTTCTATGCTGCAGCCAGCTGCATTAAGTCATATGAAAAATCTTGATGAGCTCTTCCAAGAGGCAGCCACCAAAGCTTCCTTCTGCATCAGCCTCACTGTCCTCTGCCTTGGAGATAGGCAGTCCGAGGTCCCTGAGACTGAAAAAGTGCGTTAGGTTACTGCCAAAAAGGAGAGAGCACTAAGAGTCAAGAGATTTGGGCTTGTTTCCCAGATTGGAAACAGTTGTCCTTTATGGCTTTATGCAAAAACAATTCTTCTCTCCTTCCCCTATGTCCTTATCAGGAAAACTGGAACAGCTTTTTCTTACTCCCGACCTGTCCTGCCCGCCCAAGGGTAAAGTTTGAAGTGAAGAAGCTGGGTCTTGCTACAAATGGGTACAGCACAACCAGGTCCTGATATAGGGGGAGTGGGGGGATGGCAGGATCATTTTCTGAATGCAGAGAGGAATAACACGGCTGATGTTTCTTTAAACTCTCTGATACACCGTCAGAGGTTAGAAACAGATACAGTTTCCTCAAGATCAACAGGTATCATATTCCCCACCAAAAAGCCTCCCTGGGGTCACCAGAAGTTTACAGTCCTCCAGCCTTAAGATGCTTTGCCTTCTCCTGTAAGGCCATGGTTTTATGAGAATAGAGTATTTATGGGAGGAGGATGGCTTTCATCTGGCAAGGCAGGGAACCAGCCTTGCTTATGCACTTGTGCACCATTTGTTTTGCTCATCAGTACTACAACTCTCAAACCCTTGAGGAGAACCTCTTTTGGTTCCCAACTGTTTTTTGTTTCTTCAGTGCCTTTCAAGGAATTATAATTGTAAGTGCCACCAGGTGATTTTTCTTGCACACAGCCTTCCAAGATCTAAGCACATGAATGAGTTTGGTTTCATGCTGGGAAATGTGCAGTTTTTACACCAGGTTGCATATCGAACAGAAACACTGCCATGGGATGAGAAGGTTTTCCTTTTACCTATTTATTTAAGTGAAGGGATCCTTCCTTAGACCAGATTTTGACTGGAGATTTTTGGAA
>NW_020928589.1:0-1146 GCF_003984885.1 Neopelma chrysocephalum | reverse complement strand
TTCCAAAAATCTCCAGTCAAAATCTGGTCTAAGGAAGGATCCCTTCACTTAAATAAATAGGTAAAAGGAAAACCTTCTCATCCCATGGCAGTGTTTCTGTTCGATATGCAACCTGGTGTAAAAACTGCACATTTCCCAGCATGAAACCAAACTCATTCATGTGCTTAGATCTTGGAAGGCTGTGTGCAAGAAAAATCACCTGGTGGCACTTACAATTATAATTCCTTGAAAGGCACTGAAGAAACAAAAAACAGTTGGGAACCAAAAGAGGTTCTCCTCAAGGGTTTGAGAGTTGTAGTACTGATGAGCAAAACAAATGGTGCACAAGTGCATAAGCAAGGCTGGTTCCCTGCCTTGCCAGATGAAAGCCATCCTCCTCCCATAAATACTCTATTCTCATAAAACCATGGCCTTACAGGAGAAGGCAAAGCATCTTAAGGCTGGAGGACTGTAAACTTCTGGTGACCCCAGGGAGGCTTTTTGGTGGGGAATATGATACCTGTTGATCTTGAGGAAACTGTATCTGTTTCTAACCTCTGACGGTGTATCAGAGAGTTTAAAGAAACATCAGCCGTGTTATTCCTCTCTGCATTCAGAAAATGATCCTGCCATCCCCCCACTCCCCCTATATCAGGACCTGGTTGTGCTGTACCCATTTGTAGCAAGACCCAGCTTCTTCACTTCAAACTTTACCCTTGGGCGGGCAGGACAGGTCGGGAGTAAGAAAAAGCTGTTCCAGTTTTCCTGATAAGGACATAGGGGAAGGAGAGAAGAATTGTTTTTGCATAAAGCCATAAAGGACAACTGTTTCCAATCTGGGAAACAAGCCCAAATCTCTTGACTCTTAGTGCTCTCTCCTTTTTGGCAGTAACCTAACGCACTTTTTCAGTCTCAGGGACCTCGGACTGCCTATCTCCAAGGCAGAGGACAGTGAGGCTGATGCAGAAGGAAGCTTTGGTGGCTGCCTCTTGGAAGAGCTCATCAAGATTTTTCATATGACTTAATGCAGCTGGCTGCAGCATAGAAACTGCAATTACCTCAAGCCTGCAGTTTTGGTAGGGAAATGGCCTGAACTACATTTTGGTAAAATTTTAGTTGAAAAGCCATGTACCTTAAACCTTTATTATTTCCAGTGTAGGTTGTCTG
>NW_020928588.1:0-1088 GCF_003984885.1 Neopelma chrysocephalum | reverse complement strand
ACTAGAAGAGATGTAACACAACTCATTAATAATCTCAGTGGCTTCAATAAAAACTCCTGAATTACATATATGTTTTCAACTAAAGTTACATTAATAAAAACCTTAAGTATATAAATAGTTTCAAAAGCTACTCAAAAGTCAAAGTTGTGAGAAATAAAATTCTCAAGGAAGACATCCATATTCCTATTTTTGAGTTTCATTGTTACAAGAGAGAGATGAAAAGTTCAAAGAATATAATCAACTCTGTGTCAAAACCACAGCAATTCACACTTCCCTCTCTCTTGTTAATGTTCCCTTAGAGAGCCATTCAGACAAAAAAAAAAAACAACCCAAAACACTTTTAATAAGCTGTTGCAGTATAAAATCTCAATGGATTTTTAGACAACTATGAGTAAATTCTAATAGAAAATTCTTCTCTGGCTACATCACTCTTCCTTCTCCTCCAGGGAAAAATGGGCACCAGATATCTAGAAATAATAAGCATTTGTCAAAGGCTTTGAAATTAATCCTGCATAGATCTAGGAAAAGGAATCTTTAGATATTTGGATGTGATAGTTATTTCTGTGCTGTATCTAGGCAGGATTAATTTCAAAGCCTTTGACAAATGCTTATTATTTCTAGATATCTGGTGCCCATTTTTCCCTGGAGGAGAAGGAAGAGTGATGTAGCCAGAGAAGAATTTTCTATTAGAATTTACTCATAGTTGTCTAAAAATCCATTGAGATTTTATACTGCAACAGCTTATTAAAAGTGTTTTGGGTTGTTTTTTTTTTTTGTCTGAATGGCTCTCTAAGGGAACATTAACAAGAGAGAGGGAAGTGTGAATTGCTGTGGTTTTGACACAGAGTTGATTATATTCTTTGAACTTTTCATCTCTCTCTTGTAACAATGAAACTCAAAAATAGGAATATGGATGTCTTCCTTGAGAATTTTATTTCTCACAACTTTGACTTTTGAGTAGCTTTTGAAACTATTTATATACTTAAGGTTTTTATTAATGTAACTTTAGTTGAAAACATATATGTAATTCAGGAGTTTTTATTGAAGCCACTGAGATTATTAATGAGTTGTGTTACATCTCTTCTAGT
>NW_020928587.1:0-1948 GCF_003984885.1 Neopelma chrysocephalum | reverse complement strand
CTCTGCAAAACCCTCCCAGAGCAGATACATCATGATCCAGGCTGCTGCCGGACTTTCTTCCTGGTGGTCTCTGCCATGGGCAGTCCCACCAGGAGCACACACAAGACCAGCCTCTAGGGCACCAGACCATCCACGGAGAGAATGGGGAAACCACTTGGAGCAGGAAAATGCTTCTCCCAGGCCCCAAAGGATGAGGAGATTGTCAAGGCTTCCCTTCAAATTGTCTTCAACTACTAAACAGAAGCAAGCCGTGCCTACACACTTCCTTCTCATGCTGGCAGGTGAGTGTTTGCCTTTTGTATTTCTGTCCAGCACTGTCCTATACCCAGCACTATCACCCAGAGAGCACCAGCCAGGAGCTGAGGCTGCATCCCTGAGCATGGCACCGCTCCTGTTCTCTGCCCCTCAGTGCTCTGCCATGAGGCAGCTCTCTGCCTTCACTGCTGCCATACCTGAGAACTGAAAACAAGCCGGGAAAGCAAGATGGGAGGTAATGAGGGAATTGTTAAAAAAATGCAAACTCCTTGCAGCTGTTGGATCAAGAGAACATGCATACAAGGTCTCTGCGTTCCCACATTGCTCTTTTCCACTCTTCCTCATACACAGGTACTGCCAACAGATGTGCACGAGCCAAAAGGGGTTGGAGGTATCATTAAAACACTGTCCCCTCCACGCACCAGGTGATGCACTTCAGGCACAGGGATAGCATGAGGAGGGAATAGGGATTTTTACCTCCCCATTGCTGATGATTTGCACATAGCAAAACCATGGACTTGGGAGAAAAGTCTCAGTGAGTTTAAATGGACTGAAATGCAAACAATATTAATGCTGGGTGATGTTCAGCTCCCAGATTCTGCCCTCCTCTCCTTGGCAAAGCTTCTCTTCAGTGAGACTCACAGACTCCCACCTGCACCGAAGCCTCCATTGACAAGACACGATTTGTTGCTCAAGAGCTTTGCCAAAGCAGATCGGTATGAAAGAGCCAGCACATTATGTGGGACAGCATTAATGTTATCTTCTGGGCAAAGATTGCATTTGAAATGCAAGAGGAGCAAATGAGAAATTAAGAGTTTTTTTTCAACATGCAAAGTGTGGGCCTCACCTAAGTTTGGGGTGAAGGGGTATTATGTTCATCAACTGAAAATTTTTAAGCTATCTTTCCTGAGACTATATGTATTTATACATATGTATACATTCCTGTCACTAATCTAATATAGACACATATGTACATATACGGTGTCCGCCTTAACTTGAGAGAAGTGTCTTTACCTTCAATGCAGCTGACCTGGCAAAATCTCCCAACAGATGCCCAGAGCTGTTACAAGCATTTGCTTCAGCAAACATCAGCTCTGTTGCCTGTTCATTCTCGCTAATGCAATTAGAACAGATTAACATGGGTGACTAGAAGTGAAAGAAAAATGCACCTCACCATCTCTGTCCCACCCACATATATTAATTTGAGTCCTGCCCTTTTCATAAACTTGTTGCTCTCTTGACCTCCCTCAGATGGAATGCCCTTTTCTTTGTTGCTTGAAAATTAAGAAGAGCTCTGGCAGAGAGGGACAGCCAGCTGAAATACTCAAAGCCACAGGAGCTTTGCAGCAATAGCCCGCAAAGTTTCTTTTACAAGCAAGACATAGGTGGAAGCTTCATGAGCTCACTAGTGGGCTAGCAGCCGCCTCTCTTGACTCCTACATCAATCTCTGGCTTCAAAAGCCCTGGAAGGACTGTGAAAGTAATACCATTACAATTCGTTTGCATGGGACATCTTGCACTTTATCTCTTCACTCTCGAATGCCAGGTGTCTGCTCACTGGATAGACTTCCAGCAACAGGGCAGACATCTTCAGGTTAACTGTTTGTGTCATGCTTTAATCACAGGAACAGCACAAATGAAGTTTGTCTCACAGGCCTTTGTTGACCAGATCATGGAGGTTTGTACTATTTTA
>NW_020928586.1:0-480 GCF_003984885.1 Neopelma chrysocephalum | reverse complement strand
ATTTCCTGCCAAAAACAATATTAGAATACTTCTGCTTCTATTTTGATAAAATGGAGATAAATAGAAAAAAAAGCATAATTTTAAAACTTTCTGAAAAACATTGATGGATCAGGTATATCTAGAACTATGGGGTATCTTTTTGAGTTTATATTCAGAAATCAATGTTTTTCAGAAAGTTTTAAAATTATGCTTTTTTTTCTATTTATCTCCATTTTATCAAAATAGAAGCAGAAGTATTCTAATATTGTTTTTGGCAGGAAATCGTCACTATGGAGAAACAAAAATGAATGAACACAGTAGCCGTTCTCACACGATCTTCAGAATGGTAAAAATTGCTTCGCTATTACAAGTGGTTTTATTGTTTTCATAGTGACAATTTCCTGCCAAAAACAATATTAGAATACTTCTGCTTCTATTTTGATAAAATGGAGATAAATAGAAAAAAAAGCATAATTTTAAAACTTTCTGAAAAACATTGAT
>NW_020928585.1:0-5051 GCF_003984885.1 Neopelma chrysocephalum | reverse complement strand
CTGGCCGGGATTTCCCTCGGTGCCTCTGACCAGAGCACCGAGATCTTTATGCTGCCCAGAACAATCCCATCATGGAGGAGGGAGGGAGGAAGGCAGGGAGGTGGCCCTGGAAAGGGCTGTCACCATGCAGGACGTGGGACCTGTCCCAGAGCGGTGGCTCGTAGACGGGCAGACGGGCCTGGCAGGGGCCCGTGTCCCCAGCACCCTCGTGGCACCCGTCCCGCAGCCAGACAAAGGCAGCAAAGAGTGAGGGTGAAACCGGAGCCCTTTATTTGTGTCCTCACAGGGACTGGGGGAGGAAGAGGCCGGCGCAGCCAAGCAGCTGCTGGGCTGGAGCCAGAGGAGGGGCAGAGAGGGAAAGGGAGGAAGAGGAGAACAGGCTTTGAGCACGGTCAGTGCTGAGGCAGCACGGGGGAGTCCAGCTGCGCACCCGTGGGCTGTGCCAGGGGGGAAGGAATGTGTCCTGTGCAGCCGTGGGGGGACAGCTCTGCTGTGGGTTGGCACCTGTACAGTGACACTTGGGTTATTGCTCAGAGAAATGACCCCCGTTTGGGTTATTGCTCAGGAAAAACGATCCACAATTTGGTTATTGCTCAGAGGATCTATGTTCGGGTTACTGCTCAGAGAAATGAATCCATGTGGCAGCAGGGACGCTCCCAGGAAGATGAGGAAGCTGAGAAGAGGCTGGAGAGGGAGGCAGCTCTCTGTCTGCTGCTGGAAGGCACGACTTGGGAATTGGTCTTTAGGGATTTGGGAATTGGTCCTGAGGGCAGGGAGGGGCTGTGCTGGCACAGAGTGGCCCCAGGCAGGAGCAGCTCAGCCTCCCCCACCTGCAGAGCTGCCCTTAGACTGCATACGGAGTCCAACTGATGGTGGGAGAGCAGAGGGGCTGCAGGAGAGGCAGATTCCTAGGGCCCCCCACTGCCAGGCACCTGAGAGGAAAGCAGGAGGGCTCCTGCCCAAGGCACTGTGGCATTGCTGGGCCAGTGAGGGGCCGGACCTGTGCTCTCTGAAAGAAGAAATGGCTGAGCCCACAAGGAGCTGCAGGAGCCAGAGGAGTGCTGGAGGAACTGCAGGAGTGGTGGAGAAACTGGAGGAATGATGCTGGAGGAACTGGACAAGTGGTGCTGGAGGAACTGGAGGAGTGGTGCTGGTGAGCCACAGGGCTCACAGGACGATCTTGAAGGAGCTGCAAGAGACACAACAGGTTCTGCACCTCCTCACTGGGTCACACAAAGAGTTTGCAAGCGCCCACTGCTGCAGAGACCCACGTTCCCATGTGCGAGAGGCTCTGCAGAGCCAGCTTGGGATGCAGAGCCAGCCTGGGATGCAGCTCGCTCTGCCATTGTGGCAGACCTGGCACAGGGCAGCCCTGCCCTCCTGCCACCATGAGCTCTGCCCCAGCTCAGCAACTGGGACAATGAAGCCCCAGACAGGCCCCGGGATGGGCTCTGCTGCTGGGCACCACCGCACCTGGCAAAGTCTGGGGAGCGGGAGACGACATGCTGGAACTCGGAGAGGTTGATGGTGCCGTCCTTGTCGATGTCAGACTCCTCCAGGATCTGGGGGGAAAGGGGATTGGTGAGCTCTGTGCCTGGGGCCGTGCAGTGTCCGTGCCCTGCCCAACGCGCTCACGTTTTGGATGAGCTGCTCCATCTCCGCCCTGCTCAGCCGGGACTCCTCGCCCTGCCCCGTCAGGCAGTTCACCAGTTGCTCCAGGTCCTTCCTGTCCAGAGTCCCATCGTCGTCAAAGTCTGTGTGGACAGCAAAGGTACCTTTTGGCAGGGCCACAGAGACCCCAGAGAGTCACAAGCACCAGCACTGCACAGCTTCATGCGCATCACTGTGCCAAAGCAGCCATTCCCACAGGGAGTTCCTAAAGCCACTGTCCCCATGGGCAGCCCTCCTGAACATGGATTCATCCCCCCATCCCTTCTTCCCTGAGGTGTGGGGACCCCAGGAGACAGCAGAAGCCCCCAGCCTTACCAAAGATGCGGAAGGCATAGTGGGATTTGATGTCGAAGGTGGCAGAGTCACTGAAGACGCTCAACATGTCAAGGAAGTCTTCAAAGGACATGCTGTTGTCCCCGGCCTCCGAGGTGGAGAACACATGGCAGATCCGGTGCTGGAAGGGGTTTGCCTGTGGACACAGGAACGGCTCAGGCAGGGCTGGCTCCCTCCACCACACACCGGCTGTGGCTGCTGCTCCAGCAGC
Organism: Neopelma chrysocephalum; assembly: GCF_003984885.1. Lineage (NCBI taxonomy): Eukaryota > Metazoa > Chordata > Aves > Passeriformes > Pipridae > Neopelma > Neopelma chrysocephalum. The sequence continues at coordinate 2,836 of NW_020928585.1, read as the reverse complement.
TGAGCAGGTGCCCCACTCTGCCACCAGTCCGGCACCCGCAGCACAGCTGAGCCTGTCCTGTGCCTCCCGGGATGCGCTGCACGGATCCCTGGGATCCTCCATGGCACAGTGGAAGGAGGATCCCCGGGATCCTCAGCGGCTCACTGGGGACAAGGAAGCTGTTTGTTGGCACAGCTGAGGGCAGAGCATTGGCACGGTGAGGCCATGGAGGGTAAACCGAGGCCCTGCCCAAACGTGCCCCCAGCCGGGAGCAGCAGCGTCCTGTGTGTGCCAGGCACCGTACCCGCAGCTCAGGCAGCGTCAGGATGTGGCTCTTGGGAACCCGCGCGGAGCAGGCGTTCTCCCGCTCCTGCTTTGGCAGCAGTTCACTGAACCTCTTGTAGGCACTTGAAGAGGAAAGAACAAGAGCGGCTCTGTGGTGCTCCCGGGATGGCAGCAGCCCCTCTGGGCACCGGCACCGCTTCCCAGGGCCGGGCGGGTGCATGCCGGCCCGGGGGTCCCCCAGCTTCTCCCGGGGCCAGGGAGAGGAGCCGGCCCGGGGCAGGGCCGGCGCCCGCCGTGCCCCCCAGCACAGCCCGACGCCCCGGGACTACGGGGGGCGCCCCATGGGCGGTACTTACAGCAGGATCTCCTGCTTGCTCAGGAATGTCAGCTCCTGCGGGGAGAGTGCGGGTCAGCACCGGCCACCGGAGTCAGTACTGGGGTCAGTACCGGGCACCGGGGTCAGCACCGGGCACTGGGGTCAGTTCCGGCGTCAGTACCGGGCACCGGGGTCAGCACCGGCAGCGGGGTCAGGGCCTGACCCGGGGCAACCCAGCCCCGGGTCCCTCGACCTATGGGCAGCTGCCCCCCGGGGTCACGCCTCCGTGTCCCCTCGGCGCCGCCCCTCTCCGCCGGTGCCGGTGGCGGTGCCGGTGGCGGTGCCGGGGCGGTGCCGGTGCCGTACCTGGTACTCGCCCAGCGCGTCCCGCGGCAGCAGACTGGCCGAGCCGCCCATGGCGCCGCTTCCGCCACCCGTCACTCACCCGCTGCCGTGGCAACGCCCCGCGGCCCGACAGCCCCGCCCACCCGTCCCGACAGCCCCGCCCTCCCGGCGGACCCAGAGGCCGCGGGTTCGCGGCTGAGCCCGCCCCGCACCGGCAATGGCGGCGGCGCTGGCGGCGGGCGAGGAGCGGGGCGAGCCGAGCCCCGAGGAGTTCGTGTACGGCGAGGAGGATTTCGTGCTGCAGCCGGCCGGCTGGGACGACCCGGACTCCGCGCCCTCCCGCTTCGACAGGGCGCTGCTGGCGGGCTGGAGCGACCGTATGGAGCGGGGTCTGTTCCGGTACCGGCTCGGGCCGATGCCCACCCGCGTCCTGCCCGGCCCCGTGCGCCTCGTGGCGCAGCTGAACGGGCAGCGCAGCGCCGAGCGCCGCCCACCGCAGCCCGTCCGCAGCCTCCGGGACCCCTTCGACCCCGACTCCTTCAACTTCACCCGGCTGCGCCCCGCCGAGCTGCTGCTCCGCCTGCGCCGCGCCGGGAGCCAGGGGCCGCCGCCCGACCCGCTGCTGGTGGCCATCAACGCCAGCCCGCTGGAGCGGGGCCACGTCCTGCTGCTGCCCGAGCCGGCGCGGCGGCTGGAGAGGGGAGGGCACCGGGAGTGAGACTGAAACAGGAACCCGCATGGGTTGCTCCACGGCGGGTCCCGCACCAGCACAGGGGCTCTGCGGGGCCAGCTGGACCCCAGGCCCAGGCCCCGCACCAGCCCGGCAGAGCCGCTGGCTGCGGGCCAGGGCAGAGCCGGTGGCTGAACAGGCACAAAGAGCCCCAGCACTGCCCACAGTGAAGGTCCCGCTCGCCTGGCCGGGATTTCCCTCGGTGCCTCTGACCAGAGCACCGAGATCTTTATGCTGCCCAGAACAATCCCATCATGGAGGAGGGAGGGAGGAAGGCAGGGAGGTGGCCCTGGAAAGGGCTGTCACCATGCAGGACGTGGGACCTGTCCCAGAGCGGTGGCTCGTAGACGGGCAGACGGGCCTGGCAGGGGCCCGTGTCCCCAGCACCCTCGTGGCACCCGTCCCGCAGCCAGACAAAGGCAGCAAAGAGTGAGGGTGAAACCGGAGCCCTTTATTTGTGTCCTCACAGGGACTGGGGGAGGAAGAGGCCGGCGCAGCCAAGCAGCTGCTGGGCTGGAGCCAGAGGAGGGGCAGAGAGGGAAAGGGAGGAAGAGGAGAACAGGCTTTGAGCACGGTCAGTGCTGAGGCAGCACGGGGGAGTCCAGCTGCGCACCCGTGGGCTGTGCCAGGGGGGAAGGAATGTGTCCTGTGCAGCCGTGGGGGGACAGCTCTGCTGTGGGTTGGCACCTGTACAGTGACACTTGGGTTATTGCTCAGAGAAATGACCCCCGTTTGGGTTATTGCTCAGGAAAAACGATCCACAATTTGGTTATTGCTCAGAGGATCTATGTTCGGGTTACTGCTCAGAGAAATGAATCCATGTGGCAGCAGGGACGCTCCCAGGAAGATGAGGAAGCTGAGAAGAGGCTGGAGAGGGAGGCAGCTCTCTGTCTGCTGCTGGAAGGCACGACTTGGGAATTGGTCTTTAGGGATTTGGGAATTGGTCCTGAGGGCAGGGAGGGGCTGTGCTGGCACAGAGTGGCCCCAGGCAGGAGCAGCTCAGCCTCCCCCACCTGCAGAGCTGCCCTTAGACTGCATACGGAGTCCAACTGATGGTGGGAGAGCAGAGGGGCTGCAGGAGAGGCAGATTCCTAGGGCCCCCCACTGCCAGGCACCTGAGAGGAAAGCAGGAGGGCTCCTGCCCAAGGCACTGTGGCATTGCTGGGCCAGTGAGGGGCCGG
>NW_020928584.1:0-1022 GCF_003984885.1 Neopelma chrysocephalum | reverse complement strand
GGCCCCCAAGGGGCCGGAGCCCCTTCTCTTCGTGGTTCACCACAACAGGCCACCTCTTCTTCTCACCACAAGTATCACTGCTTCTCTTCCGGTTTCTAGAGATATGTTTATATTTTGCAGGAGCACCGATTGGGTTAAGCCCCAAGGGTCACTACCCCCTGGGGGTTACCACTTTCAGCTTCAGGGGGAAAACCTGGTTCAAACCACTACAACACTCCACTCCCTGCTCCTGCAAAATCTAAACATATCACAACAATTCTAATACTCTGCAATCAACATATACTCTTTTATAAATCTAAATATAATCAAAATCTCTCCACTACACATTAGTATAATTTTACTATGAACTTAATTCTATATCAAGCACTTACATTATTATAGCTTTACTTTATCACCAATGGTACAGCCTGTGGTTTGTCTGGAAACTTTCCTGTTATCTCAAGCATCTCTTATCTGATCGAAACCATCCTCTGCTACCATTTTTTGTTATGGTTTCAGCAGGCCCAAAATCTAATTCTGATTCCTAGCCCCCCACCCACATCTCAATCCCATGTGAGATGGGTTTTTCAGACAAAAACACGAGACTCAATATGGGGAAAGGAATATATTACAAAGACTATACAAATAAATACTAACTATAATACACTGCATACAATCTTAACTCTATATCTATCTCTACCATGACAGTAATATTTACAATGGGCTAAATCTCTTCTCTCTCCAAATAAAAGTCCAGGAGAGAAGAAGAAGAAAAGACCCCTTCCAGTCTCTGAGCAACAGGTCTTCCTCTCTAGGCAGCAGGTTTTCTTTTTTTCTTCTACCAGAAACAGTTGCTGGTTCTCTGCCAGCACACACGAGGGAGGTTTTTAAGTCTCTCTCGGCCCCTGTCTCCAAACAAGGGGTCTTTCCATGGGCTGCGTAACCCCAGATACGGCCGCTACACCATGGTCATATCACGAAGCACCGGGGTCTTCGTGACGGTCTGGTATCTTCAGGGGAAATCAAGCCCCTGTGCAGAGCTC
>NW_020928583.1:0-655 GCF_003984885.1 Neopelma chrysocephalum | reverse complement strand
TGACGGTCTGGTATCTTCAGGGGAAATCAAGCCCCTGTGCAGAGCTCTCATGCTCTGCCTCAAAGATGGCTGCTAGCTTCTCTGAAGCTGGAGCAGGGGGGGGCCAAGGTCACCCCCCACACATACACATTTTTTCGGCCGTCCTGGCTTATCTCTCAGGAGGCCATGAGCTTCCTAGCTCCTCTCAGCAGTGCATATTGCACTTTAGGACTCCTCTCAGTCCACCACCCCCTCCTCTTTCTCGGAGGGGTCTCTAGCGAGTTTGGGGGTTTTGGTTTATCCAGTTCTTACCCCGCGAAACTCTGTTCCTGCTGCTGGCTTGGTTCTCTTGTCTTGTTGCTGCTTTTCTTTCTCCTCAGACACCTCTGTGTCTGCCTTAGCTGCATACCGGTTTGTGTTGCTCTTTTTGGTCCTTATCAGTTGGCTCTTTGCCACTGCTCTTCGGACGCTGCTGTCTCCGCTGCTGCTCCGTCGCTGCTCCCAGCGTCTCTCACTTCTACTTACAGGGGAGAAAACTCCCCCAGTTCCTAGCCGCAGGCACTTAGTCCAGCTTCAACACCATTCCGAGTCCCTGCAGCCCCCCAACCGGGGCTGGGGGGGGGGGCAAAGGCCCCCAAGGGGCCGGAGCCCCTTCTCTTCGTGGTTCACCACAACA
>NW_020928582.1:0-309 GCF_003984885.1 Neopelma chrysocephalum | reverse complement strand
GCCGGGGCAGAGCGGTACCGGTGCCGGGGCAGAGCGGTACCGATGCCTCTGCAGCGCCGGCGGCAGCGGCGAGCGGCGGTCGCGGTCCCGGTCCCGCAGCCCTCCCCCGGCCCCGCCGCCTTTTAACGCCGCTCCGCCGAGCGCCGCGGCCGCTGCTGGCACGGCCCGTCCCGCCGGCCCCCGGGGGCGGCCGACAGCCCCCGCCGCGGTGCCGGGGGATGCGGAGCGGAGGGATGAGGAGTGGAGGGATGAGGAGCGGAGGGATGAGGAGCGGAGGGGTGCGGAGCTCCGGGGCTGCCGCCGCCCCGC
>NW_020928581.1:0-311 GCF_003984885.1 Neopelma chrysocephalum | reverse complement strand
GCCGGGGCAGAGCGGTACCGATGCCGGGGCAGAGCGGTACCGGTGCCTCTGCAGCGCCGGCGGCGGCGGCAGTGGCGGTCGCGGTCCCGGTCCCGCAGCCCTCCCCCGGCCCCGCCGCCGCCTTTTAACGCCGCTCCGCCGAGCGCCGCGGCCGCTGCTGGCACGGCCCGTCCCGCCGGCCCCCGGGGGCGGCCGACAGCCCCCGCCGCGGTGCCGGGGGATGCAGAGCGGAGGGATGAAGAGTGGAGAGATGAGGAGCGGAGAGATGAGGAGCGGAGGGGTGCGGAGCTCCGGGGCTGCCGCCGCCCCGC
>NW_020928580.1:0-6307 GCF_003984885.1 Neopelma chrysocephalum | reverse complement strand
CAGCTTCTCTACCCGGCCAGCGATGTCCTGCCACATCTCCGCCGCCCAGATGGGTTTCCCTTGGCGCTGCCAGTTGGCCTTTTTCCATCGCTCTAGCCATCCCCACAGAGCATTGGCCACCATCCATGAGTCAGTGTAGATATAGAGTCTTGGCCACTTCTCTCGTTCAGCTATATCCAAAGCCAACTGAACGGCTTTAAGCTCTGCGAACTGACTTGACCCACCTTGTCCTTCGGTTGCTTCTGCAACTCGCCGTGTGGGACTCCACACGGCTGCCTTCCATTTTCGGTTTGTCCCTACAATGCGGCAGGAGCCATCCGTGAAGAGCGCATATCGTCTTTCATCTGCTGGTAGCTTGTCATATGGTGGGGCCTCCTCAGCCCGTGTCACCTGCTCCTCTTCTTCTTCAGAGGATAGTCCAAAACTCTCACCTTCGGGCCAATTGGTGATAATTTCCAGAATCCCAGGGCGATTAGGATTCCCTATCCGGGTTCGTTGTGTGATCAGAGCGATCCACTTACTCCATGTGGCATCGGTGGCGTGATGTGTAGCAGGAACTCTCCCCTTGAACATCCAGCCCAGCACTGGTAGTCGGGGTGCCAGGAGGAGCTGCGCTTCGGTGCCGATCACTTCTGAGGCAGCTCGAAGTCCTTCATAAGCAGCCAGGATCTCCTTCTCAGTTGGTGTATAGCTGGCTTCAGATCCTTTGTATCCCCGACTCCAGAATCCCAGCGGTCGTCCTCGGGTCTCCCCAGGCACTTTCTGCCAGAGGCTCCAAGAAGGGCCATTCTTCCCGGCTGCAGTGTAGAGCACGTTCTTCACGTCCTGTCCTGTCCTTACTGGCCCAAGGGCTACCGCATGGGCAATCTCCTGTTTGATTTGTTCAAAGGCCTGTTGTTGTTCAGGGCCCCACTGGAAATCATTTTTCTTCCGTGTCACAAGGTAGAGAGGGCTTACAATTTGACTGTACTCGGGGATATGCATCCTCCAAAAGCCCACAGCGCCTAGGAAAGCCTGTGTTTCCTTCTTGCTGGTTGGTGGGGACATGGCTGCTATTTTGTTAATTACCTCCGTTGGAATTAGGCGACGTCCATCTTGCCACTTCACTCCTAAGAACTGAATTTCCTGAGCAGGTCCCTTGACCTTACTTCGTTTAATGGCAAAACCAGCTCTTAGGAGGATCTGGATTATCTTCTCTCCTTTCTCGAAGACTTCCCCCGCTGTGTTCCCCCATACAATGATGTCATCAATGTACTGTAGATGTTCTGGAGCCTCGCCCTTTTCCAGTGCAGTCTGGATCAGTCCATGGCAAATGCTGGGACTGTGTTTCCACCCCTGAGGCAGTCGATTCCAGGTGTACTGCACACCTCTCCAAGTGAAAGCAAATTGTGGCCTGCACTCCGCTGCCAAAGGAATGGAGAAGAAGGCGTTGGCAATGTCAATGGTGGCATACCACTTGGCTGCCTTGGACTCCAGCTCGTACTGGAGCTCCAGCATGTCCGGCACAGCAGCACTCAGGGGTGGTGTGACTTCATTGAGTCCACGGTAATCCACCGTCAGCCTCCACTCTCCGCTGGACTTACGCACTGGCCATATAGGGCTATTAAAGGGTGAGCGAGTCTTGCTGACCACCCCCTGGGTCTCCAGTTCACAGATCATCTTATGTATGGGAGTCACAGAGTCTCGGTCGGTGCGGTATTGCCGACGGTGCACTGTTGCTGTGGCTATCGGTACCAACTGTTCTTCAACCTTCAGCAGTCCCACAGCAGAGGGGTCCTCTGAGAGGCCAGGCAAGGTGTTCAACTGTCTAATTTCCTCTGCCTCCACAGTAGCTATGCCAAACGCCCAACGAAGTCCTTTTGGGTCTTTGAAATACCCACTCCTCAGGTAATCTATGCCAAGGATACACGGGGCCTCTGGACCAGTCACGATGGGGTGTCTGTGCCATTCTTTCCCAGTCAGGCTTACTTCAGCTTCCAGTACAGTCAACTGTTGGGATCCCCCTGTCACACCAGAAATAGAGATGGATTCTGCCCCTATGTATCTTGATGGCATCAAAGTACATTGTGCGCCGGTGTCAACTAAAGCCTTATATCTTTGTGGCTCTGATGTGCCAGGCCACCGAATCCACACTGTCCAATAGACTCGATTGTCCCTCTCCTCTACCTGGCTAGAGGCAGGGCACCCCTAGTCCTGGTCATGGTACTCGTTGCGCTCTTCTTGTAAGTATGACCTGGAAGTCCCTTCAAGAGGATCAGACATATCATCATTCCTGGGCCGTCTGGAGTCTTGCCTACGAGAGACTGGAGCAGCATTCATCCTCGAAGAGTTCCTTGTGGTACTTGTCCCTCTTTTCAATTCACGTACCCGGGCTGCTAAGGAAGAGGTGGGTTTCCCATCCCACTTCCTCATATCTTCTCCGTGCTCTTGGAGGTAAAACCATAGATTGCCACGTGGAGTGTACCCTCTCTCCTTAGCTGGGGGACGCTGGCTCCTGATAGCAGAGACCCTTGTTTGTCCTGGTGAGGTATGGAAGATCCCTTCCTTAATTTCTTCTCTTAGCCTCTGGTGTCCTTCTTCAATCTTCTCTTCCAGGCTTCGGACATGTTCAGCCAGTTTGGTTTCCACCGATGAGACGTGGGCTCGTAATGGGGCGGTGACAGTGTCTTCATAAATCCTGAGTTTGCTGACCAATGCACCAACCTTGTCCTCTCCCTCCCTCCATTGCAGCGTTGCTAGGTAGCGGGAATACATTTCTGGCCCGAGTCGTGCAAACTTCAACCACATCTGGGATGTGCACTGTACACCATCTGGACTTTTAGGAAATCTTTCGTCCTCTGAGAAGATTATCTCCAGTACAGCCAATTCTCTCAAGCACCGGATACCTTGTTCCATCGTGTTCCACTGTCCTTGCTGTACGTGGAGGTCCTCCTTGCAAAGGTATCTCTCCCTTACCCTGGACAACAGTCGCCGCCAGAGGCTGAGAGTTTCCTGCCTCCTTCCAATCCCCTGATCAATGACGACATCTCGAGACAGAGATCCCAGTTGTCTTGCTTCACTTCCATCTAGAATTGTGTCGTTAGCGGCGGCATCCCAGATTCTGAGCAGCCAGGTCAGGATGGACTCGTTCGCCTGCCGTGTGAACTCTCTCCGGAGCTCACGTAGCTCACCCAGGGATAGGGACCGAGTGATTATTTCTGGCTCTGTCTCCTCCGGTGGATGTGAAGGTCCTGCCTCTTCGTCATCATTTGCTATGCGAACTGATTTGGTCTTCGATTTCCTTTTCTGGACAGGGGCGACTGCTATTGGTTTCTGTTGTCCTTCTGGCTCCTCGATGGTTTGTGTGGGCATGGTGCCAGTTGATTTATTTCTTACTCCCTCCGACTCAGCTGTAGTTTGTGTGGACGTGGTGCCAGTTGATTTGCTCCTTCTCTCCTCCCCCTGGCAGTGCTGTACCATGTCAAGCAGTGCCCGGTAGGCAGTGGCCAGGGCCCAGCAGGTTGCTGTGAGCTGACCATCTCTGGAGCTGCCAGAGCATTTTTCCTTTACCAGTTTTATCATGCTGACAGGATCCTGCAGTTGTTCAGGGGTGAATTTCCAGATCATGGGAGGAGAAAACTTCTCCAAATACTGGCCGATGTCCTCCCACTTCCCGTGCCACTCAGCGTTATCCATTCCCAGGACAGGCGTCCAAACAGCCTCCCTAGAAGGCCCTGTTCTGACCCTAAGCATGGTGTAAACAGTACAGAGCAGACAGAGCAGCAGACAGAGCAACACTAACAATAACATTATGCCGTCCTTAGCATCAAAAGGAAAATCAATATTTTCAAAAACTGTTGTACCAGGTCTGAAGGGAAAGAAGGAGGTGAGAGGCTGGAAACCACCATTCCCCACTGTTCCCCCAAAGGGCTGGGTGCAATTTTTAATGAGGCCCCAGAGGTAGCAACCTAAACCAGGACAGGTAAACAGGACTGAATACACATTTACAATGAAACTCATTGCTTCTGAGGTTATGATGACATAAACATAGTATACTAGTAAAGCAATTTGGATCCCTCTCCCTGGTCTTAAAGAGAGCATTAAAATAGGCAAATAGTTCCCCATTTGTGGAAATATGAACATGCTCAGATAAAACACCCACGTGAATGCACCAAACAACATGTTGATCGGGGAGTTTCTGTATCCAAACACACAGATGCTTAAAATGAAATTGTGATTCTGACTTCTCTCTCTCTGCCCCAACGTTTGGGCGCCAAAAATGTGCTGGTTTAAAAGTTAACCAGCAAGGCAAAATGAACTCAATTCAAAAGAGAGATTTATAAGTCAGAATAACAATTTATTAAAATAATGCAATAAGTACAATTATACAGACAGACAATTGGTTTTAATCCACAAAACCCAAATGTACAAACCCAGCACCCTGGGGTATGAACAAAAGTGGTGTACCTTGGCCCACCCCCCGAGTCCAAAGCAAAGGGAGAGGGAATAAACCTGCTGGTGGGAGAGCTGCTGCAGTCTGGTCAGAAGTGGTGATTGCAGTCCAGTCGAGGGTGGTGGTCTCAGCCTGGTTGGGAGCAGCGGTGGTCTGCTGTCTTCCTCTGGGTCCCACAAGAGAGAGAGCCAAGGCTCTGAAACTCCCAGTTATATACTCTCCAGTTCAGGCGGGAGTGCTCAGTCCCTCCCTCAGAGTAGGGAATTCCATAAAAGGGCATGTGGATGCTCAGTCCCTCTTATCAGAGCGGGGAATTCCATATAAGGATATCAGAGCGGGGAATTCCATAAAAGGGTACAGGAACATCTTCCCACCTTGCAGGCCTCTACTGACAGCAGTTTTTGGGAAATGGCATGGAGGCTATAGAATACACAGTTTTGGGTTACACCCATCCAGGGATGAATTGGTCCCAGCCGTTCTAACCAGGACATTATCCACCCCTTATTCTATGCCATCCATGTCATGCCCAAATTAACCCCCTTAAAAACTATGTCTCTTTAAAACTATATACACATATGTACAATGAAACATTACGGACCATTCTCACTCAAAATTAGGTCCCCTTGTGGTACACAACGTGTCTCCCCATCTTTTTGCATTACCCACCAGGTGAAACCAGGTCCTTGAGCAAAAACAATCCCTCAGATGGGTTTGCCTTTGCTTGAGGTGGGACTAATCCAAACAGTCTTCCCTAACATACCTCTCATATGCACCACGGGGACTTTATCTCCATCTACAGTATGCAAAGGTTCTGATTGGGCAGGGCCAGCTCGATTAATGGAGCCTCGCGTGTTGACCAACCAGGTGGCCTTTGCTAAATGCAGCTCCCAGTGTTTAAGAGTCTCCCCACACAGTGCCTTCAGGGTGGTTTTCAGCAGTCCGTTGCACCGTTCAACTTTTCCAGCAGCTGGTGCATGGTAGGGGATATGATACACCCACTCAATGCCGTGCTCTCTGGCCCAGGTGTCTACGAGGCCATTCTTGAAATGGGTCCCATTATCAGACTCAATTCTCTCTGGGGTGCCGTGTCGCCACAGGACTTGTTTTTCAAGGCCCAGGATGGTATTCCGGGCAGTGGCATGAGGTACGGGGTATGTCTCCAGCCATCCAGTACTTCCTTCTACCATGGTAAGTACGTAGCGCTTGCCCTGGCGGGTTTTGGGGAGCGTGATGTAGTCAACTTGCCAGGCTTCCCCATACCTGTACTTTGACCACCGTCCACCATACCATAGAGGCTTCACCCGCTTGGCCTGCTTGATGGCAGCACATGTCTCACAGTCATGGATGACCTGTGAGACAATGTCCTTGGTTAAGTCCACCCCTCGGTCCTGAGCCCATCTGTATGTTGCATCTCTCCCCTGGTGACCGGAGGCGTCATGGGCCCATCGAGCCAGAAATAATTCTCCTTTGTGTTGCCAATCCAGATCCACCTGAGAGACTTTAATCCTGGCAGCTCGGTCCGCCTGCTCGTTGTTGCGATGCTCCTCATTAGCCCGTTTCTTGCGTACGTGAGCGTCTACGTGACCGACCTTCACACTCAGCTTCTCTACCCGGCCAGCGATGTCCTGCCACATCTCCGCCGCCCAGATGGGTTTCCCTTGGCGCTGCCAGTTGGCCTTTTTCCATCGCTCTAGCCATCCCCACAGAGCATTGGCCACCATCCATGAGTCAGTGTAGATATAGAGTCTTGGCCACTTCTCTCGTTCAGCTATATCCAAAGCCAACTGAACGGCTTTAAGCTCTGCGAACTGACTTGACCCACCTTGTCCTTCGGTTGCTTCTGCAACTCGCCGTGTGGGACTCCACACGGCTGCC
>NW_020928579.1:0-441 GCF_003984885.1 Neopelma chrysocephalum | reverse complement strand
CCTGGTGTGAGCCCCGAGCCCTCCCCAGGGCAGCTGTGCCATCCTGGCACCGAGCACGGAGCCCCTTGGCTGAGGGCTGCCTACGGGACAGAGACAGGGCCATCCCAGCACCCTGTCATGGCTCTACAGCACCCACCAAGTGCACACCACCAGCGTGTGTTAGAGCTCAACTGCCCCCTCTCTGTGCCCTCTTACCCATGGACTGACTCTTCCCAAAACGACAGAGCCCTTCTCTGTTGGGAAGCTGCAGAAGCAGGGAATGGACCTGCTGCCTGGGACAGATAATTTCCAGGTGATTGCAAAGCCGTTGCCAGCCTCACAAAGTGCTCAGCCAGACTCTGGATTTTTGAATTGCCAAGGATGGATTTGATGCAGTAAGAGCCAGAGGGAGCATGGGGCTCTCAGCTCTGCCCCAAAAGGGGCATGGGAGGAGCGTGGTGT
>NW_020928578.1:0-441 GCF_003984885.1 Neopelma chrysocephalum | reverse complement strand
CCTGGTGTGAGCCCCGAGCCCTCCCCATGGCAGCTGTGCCATCCTGGCACGGAGCACGGAGCCCCTTGGCTGAGGGCTGCCTACGGGACAGAGACAGGGCCATCCCAGGACCCTGTCATGGCTCTACAGCACCCACCAAGTGCACACCACCAGCGTGTGTTAGAGCTCAACTGCCCCCTCTCTGTGCCCTCTTACCCATGGACTGACTCTTCCCAAAACGACAGAGCCCTTCTCTGTTGGGAAGCTGCAGAAGCAGGGAACGGACCTGCTGCCTGGGACAGATAACTTCCAGGTGATTGCAAAGCCGTTGCCAGCCTCACAAAGTGCTCAGCCAGACTCTGGATTTTTGAATTGCCAAGGATGGATTTGATGCAGTAAGAGCCAGAGGGAGCACGGGGCTCTCAGCTCTGCCCCAAAAGGGGCATGGGAGGAGCGTGGTGT
>NW_020928577.1:0-515 GCF_003984885.1 Neopelma chrysocephalum | reverse complement strand
CATTTCCCAAAAACTGCTGTCAGTAGAGGCCTGCAAGGTGGGAAGATGTTCCTGTACCCTTTTATGGAATTCCCTGCTCTGATATCCTTATATGGAATTCCCCGCTCTGATAAGAGGGACTGAGCATCCGCATGCCCTTTTATGGAATTCCCTACTCTGAGGGAGGGACTGAGCACTCCCGCCTGAACTGGAGAGTATATAACTGGGAGTTTCAGAGCCTTGGAGCTCTCTCTCTCGTGGGACCCAGAGGAAGACAGCAGACCACCGCTGCTCCCAACCAGGCTGAGACCACCACCCTCAACTGGACTGCAATCACCACTTCTGACCAGACTGCAGCAGCTCTCCCACCAGCAGGTTTTATCCCCTCTCCCTTTGCTTTGGACTCGGGGGGTGGGCCAAGGTACACCACTTTTGTTCATATCCCAGGGTGCTGGGTTTGTACATTTGGGTTTTGTGGGTTAAAACCAATTGTCTGTCTGTATACTTGTACTTATTGCATTATTTTAATAAATTGT
>NW_020928576.1:0-515 GCF_003984885.1 Neopelma chrysocephalum | reverse complement strand
ACAATTTATTAAAATAATGCAATAAGTACAAGTATACAGACAGACAATTGGTTTTAACCCACAAAACCCAAATGTACAAACCCAGCACCCTGGGATATGAACAAAAGTGGTGTACCTTGGCCCACCCCCCGAGTCCAAAGCAAAGGGAGAGGGGATAAAACCTGCTGGTGGGAGAGCTGCTGCAGTCTGGTCAGAAGTGGTGATTGCAGTCCAGTTGAGGGTGGTGGTCTCAGCCTGGTTGGGAGCAGCGGTGGTCTGCTGTCTTCCTCTGGGTCCCACGAGAGAGAGAGCTCCAAGGCTCTGAAACTCCCAGTTATATACTCTCCAGTTCAGGCGGGAGTGCTCAGTCCCTCCCTCAGAGTAGGGAATTCCATAAAAGGGCATGCGGATGCTCAGTCCCTCTTATCAGAGCGGGGAATTCCATATAAGGATATCAGAGCAGGGAATTCCATAAAAGGGTACAGGAACATCTTCCCACCTTGCAGGCCTCTACTGACAGCAGTTTTTGGGAAATG
>NW_020928575.1:0-5335 GCF_003984885.1 Neopelma chrysocephalum | reverse complement strand
TCTAACCAGGACATTATCCACCCCTTATTCTATGCCATCCATGTCATGCCCAAATTAACCCCCTTAAAAACTATGTCTCTTTAAAACTATATACACATATGTACAATGAAACATTACGGACCATTCTCACTCAAAATTAGGTCCCCTTGTGGTACACAACGTGTCTCCCCATCTTTTTGCATTACCCACCAGGTGAAACCAGGTCCTTGAGCAAAAACAATCCCTCGGATGGGTTTGCCTTTGCTTGAGGTGGGACTAATCCAAACAGTCTTCCCTAACATACCTCTCATATGCACCACGGGGACTTTATCTCCATCTACAGTATGCAAAGGTTCTGATTGGGCAGGGCCAGCTCGATTAATGGAGCCTCGCGTGTTGACCAACCAGGTGGCCTTTGCTAAATGCAGCTCCCAGTGTTTGAGAGTCTCCCCACACAGTGCCTTCAGGGTGGTTTTCAGCAGTCCGTTGCACCGTTCAACTTTTCCAGCAGCTGGTGCATGGTAGGGGATATGATACACCCACTCAATGCCGTGCTCTCTGGCCCAGGTGTCTACGAGGCCATTCTTGAAATGGGTCCCATTATCAGACTCAATTCTCTCCGGGGTGCCGTGTCGCCACAGGACTTGTTTTTCAAGGCCCAGGATGGTATTCCGGGCAGTGGCATGAGGTACGGGGTATGTCTCCAGCCATCCAGTACTTCCTTCTACCATGGTAAGTACGTAGCGCTTGCCCTGGCGGGTTTTGGGGAGCGTGATGTAGTCAACTTGCCAGGCTTCCCCATACCTGTACTTTGACCACCGTCCACCATACCATAGAGGCTTCACCCGCTTGGCCTGCTTGATGGCAGCACATGTCTCACAGTCATGGATGACCTGTGAGACAATGTCTTTGGTTAAGTCCACCCCTCGGTCTTGAGCCCATCTGTATGTTGCATCTCTCCCCTGGTGACCGGAGGCGTCATGGGCCCATCGAGCCAGAAATAATTCTCCTTTGTGTTGCCAATCCAGATCCACCTGAGAGACTTTAATCCTGGCAGCTCGGTCCGCCTGCTCGTTGTTGCGATGCTCCTCATTAGCCCGTTTCTTGCGTACGTGAGCGTCTACGTGACCGACCTTCACGCTCAGCTTCTCTACCCGGCCAGCGATGTCCTGCCACATCTCCGCCGCCCAGATGGGTTTCCCTTGGCGCTGCCAGTTGGCCTTTCTCCATCGCTCTAGCCATCCCCACAGAGCATTGGCCACCATCCATGAGTCAGTGTAGATATAGAGTCTTGGCCACTTCTCTCGTTCAGCTATATCCAAAGCCAACTGAACGGCTTTAAGCTCTGCGAACTGACTTGACCCACCTTGTCCTTCGGTTGCTTCTGCAACTCGCCGTGTGGGACTCCACACGGCTGCCTTCCATTTTCGGTTTGTCCCTACAATGCGGCAGGAGCCATCCGTGAAGAGCGCATATCGTCTTTCATCTGCTGGTAGCTTGTCATATGGTGGGGCCTCCTCAGCCCGTGTCACCTGCTCCTCTTCTTCTTCAGAGGATAGTCCGAAACTCTCACCTTCGGGCCAATTGGTGATAATTTCCAGAATCCCAGGGCGATTAGGATTCCCTATCCGGGTTCGTTGTGTGATCAGAGCGATCCACTTACTCCATGTGGCATCGGTGGCGTGATGTGTAGCAGGAACTCTCCCCTTGAACATCCAGCCCAGCACTGGTAGTCGGGGTGCCAGGAGGAGCTGCGCTTCGGTGCCGATCACTTCTGAGGCAGCTCGAAGTCCTTCATAAGCAGCCAGGATCTCTTTTTCAGTTGGTGTATAGCTGGCTTCAGATCCTTTGTATCCCCGACTCCAGAATCCCAGCGGTCGTCCTCGGGTCTCCCCAGGCACTTTCTGCCAGAGGCTCCAAGAAGGGCCATTCTTCCCGGCTGCAGTGTAGAGCACGTTCTTCACGTCCTGTCCTGTCCTTACTGGCCCAAGGGCTACCGCATGGGCAATCTCCTGTTTGATTTGTTCAAAGGCCTGTTGTTGTTCAGGGCCCCACTGGAAATCATTTTTCTTCCGTGTCACAAGGTAGAGAGGGCTTACAATTTGACTGTACTCGGGGATATGCATCCTCCAAAAGCCCACAGCGCCTAGGAAAGCCTGTGTTTCCTTCTTGCTGGTTGGTGGGGACATGGCTGCTATTTTGTTAATTACCTCCGTTGGAATTAGGCGACGTCCATCTTGCCACTTCACTCCTAAGAACTGAATTTCCTGAGCAGGTCCCTTGACCTTACTTCGTTTAATGGCAAAACCAGCTCTTAGGAGGATCTGGATTATCTTCTCTCCTTTCTCGAAGACTTCCCCCGCTGTGTTCCCCCATACAATGATGTCATCAATGTACTGTAGATGTTCTGGAGCCTCGCCCTTTTCCAGTGCAGTCTGGATCAGTCCATGGCAAATACTGGGACTGTGTTTCCACCCCTGAGGCAGTCGATTCCAGGTGTACTGCACACCTCTCCAAGTGAAAGCAAATTGTGGCCTGCACTCCGCTGCCAAAGGAATGGAGAAGAAGGCGTTGGCAATGTCAATGGTGGCATACCACTTGGCTGCCTTGGACTCCAGCTCGTACTGGAGCTCCAGCATGTCCGGCACAGCAGCACTCAGGGGTGGTGTGACTTCATTGAGTCCACGGTAATCCACCGTCAGCCTCCACTCTCCGCTGGACTTACGCACTGGCCATATAGGGCTATTAAAGGGTGAGCGAGTCTTGCTGACCACCCCCTGGGTCTCCAGTTCACGGATCATCTTATGTATGGGAGTCACAGAGTCTCGGTCGGTGCGGTATTGCCGACGGTGCACGGTTGCTGTGGCTATCGGTACCAACTGTTCTTCAACCTTCAGCAGTCCCACAGCAGAGGGGTCCTCTGAGAGGCCAGGCAAGGTGTTCAACTGTCTAATTTCCTCTGCCTCCACAGTAGCTATGCCAAACGCCCAACGAAGTCCTTTTGGGTCTTTGAAATACCCACTCCTCAGGTAATCTATGCCAAGGATACACGGGGCCTCTGGGCCAGTCACGATGGGGTGTCTGTGCCATTCCTTCCCAGTCAGGCTCACTTCAGCTTCCAGTACAGTCAGCTGTTGGGATCCCCCTGTCACCCCAGAAATAGAGATGGATTCTGCCCCTATGTATCTTGATGGCATCAAAGTACATTGTGCGCCGGTGTCAACTAAAGCCTTATATCTTTGTGGCTCTGATGTGCCAGGCCACCGAATCCACACTGTCCAATAGACTCGATTGTCCCTCTCCTCTACCTGGCTAGAGGCAGGGCACCCCTAGTCCTGGTCATGGTACTCGTTGCGCTCTTCTTGTAAGGATGACCTGGAAGTCCCTTCAAGAGGATCAGACATATCATCATTCCTGGGCCGTCTGGAGTCTTGCCTACGAGAGACTGGAGCAGCATTCATCCTCGAAGAGTTCCTTGTGGTACTTGTCCCTCTTTTCAATTCACGTACCCGGGCTGCTAAGGAAGAGGTGGGTTTCCCATCCCACTTCCTCATATCTTCTCCGTGCTCTTGGAGGTAAAACCATAGATTGCCACGTGGAGTGTACCCTCTCTCCTTAGCTGGGGGACGCTGGCTCCTGATAGCAGAGACCCTTGTTTGTCCTGGCGAGGTATGGAAGATCCCTTCCTTAATTTCTTCTCTTAGCCTCTGGTGTCCTTCTTCAATCTTCTCTTCCAGGCTTCGGACATGTTCAGCCAGTTTGGTTTCCACCGATGAGACGTGGGCTCGTAATGGGGCGGTGACAGTGTCTTCATAAATCCTGAGTTTGCTGACCAATGCACCAACCTTGTCCTCTCCCTCCCTCCATTGCAGCGTTGCTAGGTAGCGGGAATACATTTCTGGCCCGAGTCGTGCAAACTTCAACCACATCTGGGATGTGCACTGTACACCATCTGGACTTTTAGGGAATCTTTCGTCCTCTGAGAAGATTATCTCCAGTACAGCCAATTCTCTCAAGCACCGGATACCTTGTTCCATCGTGTTCCACTGTCCTTGCTGTACGTGGAGGTCCTCCTTGCAAAGGTATCTCTCCCTTACACTGGACAACAGTCGCCGCCAGAGGCTGAGAGTTTCCTGCCTCCTTCCAATCCCCTGATCAATGACGACATCTCGAGACAGGGATCCCAGTTGTCTTGCTTCACTTCCATCTAGAATTGTGTCGTTAGCGGCGCCATCCCAGATTCGGAGCAGCCAGGTCAGGATGGACTCGTTCGCCTGCCGTGTGAACTCTCTCCGGAGCTCACGTAGCTCACCCAGGGATAGGGACCGAGTGATTATTTCTGGCTCTGTCTCCTCCGGTGGATGTGAAGGTCCTGCCTCTTCGTCATCATTTGCTATGCGAACTGATTTGGTCTTCGATTTCCTTTTCTGGACAGGGGCGACTGCTATTGGTTTCTGTTGTCCTTCTGGCTCCTCGATGGTTTGTGTGGGCATGGTGCCAGTTGATTTATTTCTTACTCCCTCCGACTCAGCTGTAGTTTGTGTGGACGTGGTGCCAGTTGATTTGCTCCTTCTCTCCTCCCCCTGGCAGTGCTGTACCATGTCAAGCAGTGCCCGGTAAGCAGTGGCCAGGGCCCAGCAGGTTGCTGTGAGCTGACCATCTCTGGAGCTGCCAGAGCATTTTTCCTTTACCAGTTTTATCATGCTGACAGGATCCTGCAGTTGTTCAGGGGTGAATTTCCAGATCATGGGAGGAGAAAACTTCTCCAAATACTGGCCGATGTCCTCCCACTTCCCGTGCCACTCAGCGTTATCCATTCCCAGGGCAGGCGTCCAAACAGCCTCCCTAGAAGGCCCTGTTCTGACCCTAAGCATGGTGTAAACAGTACAGAGCAGACAGAGCAGCAGACAGAGCAACACTAACAATAACATTATGCCATCCTTAGCATCAAAAGGAAAATCAATATTTTCAAAAGCTGTTGTAGCAGGTCTGAAGGGGAAGAAGGAGGTGAGAGGCTGGAAACAATCATTCCCCACTGTTCCCCCAAAGGACTGGGTGCGATTTTTAATGAGGCCCCAGAGGTAGCAACCCAGACCAGGACAGGCAAACAGGACTGAATACACATTTACAATGAAACTCATTGCTTCTGAGGTTACGATGGCATAAACATAGTATACCAATAAAGCAATTTGGATCCCTCTCCCTGGTCTTAAAGAGAGCATTAAAATAGGCAAATAGTTCCCCATCTGCGGAAATATGAACATGCCCAGATACAACACCCACGTGAATGCACCAAACAACATGTTGATCGGGGAGTTTCTGTATCCAAATACACAGATGCTTAAAATGAAATTGT
>NW_020928574.1:0-5335 GCF_003984885.1 Neopelma chrysocephalum | reverse complement strand
ACAATTTCATTTTAAGCATCTGTGTATTTGGATACAGAAACTCCCCGATCAACATGTTGTTTGGTGCATTCACGTGGGTGTTGTATCTGGGCATGTTCATATTTCCGCAGATGGGGAACTATTTGCCTATTTTAATGCTCTCTTTAAGACCAGGGAGAGGGATCCAAATTGCTTTATTGGTATACTATGTTTATGCCATCGTAACCTCAGAAGCAATGAGTTTCATTGTAAATGTGTATTCAGTCCTGTTTGCCTGTCCTGGTCTGGGTTGCTACCTCTGGGGCCTCATTAAAAATCGCACCCAGTCCTTTGGGGGAACAGTGGGGAATGATTGTTTCCAGCCTCTCACCTCCTTCTTCCCCTTCAGACCTGCTACAACAGCTTTTGAAAATATTGATTTTCCTTTTGATGCTAAGGATGGCATAATGTTATTGTTAGTGTTGCTCTGTCTGCTGCTCTGTCTGCTCTGTACTGTTTACACCATGCTTAGGGTCAGAACAGGGCCTTCTAGGGAGGCTGTTTGGACGCCTGCCCTGGGAATGGATAACGCTGAGTGGCACGGGAAGTGGGAGGACATCGGCCAGTATTTGGAGAAGTTTTCTCCTCCCATGATCTGGAAATTCACCCCTGAACAACTGCAGGATCCTGTCAGCATGATAAAACTGGTAAAGGAAAAATGCTCTGGCAGCTCCAGAGATGGTCAGCTCACAGCAACCTGCTGGGCCCTGGCCACTGCTTACCGGGCACTGCTTGACATGGTACAGCACTGCCAGGGGGAGGAGAGAAGGAGCAAATCAACTGGCACCACGTCCACACAAACTACAGCTGAGTCGGAGGGAGTAAGAAATAAATCAACTGGCACCATGCCCACACAAACCATCGAGGAGCCAGAAGGACAACAGAAACCAATAGCAGTCGCCCCTGTCCAGAAAAGGAAATCGAAGACCAAATCAGTTCGCATAGCAAATGATGACGAAGAGGCAGGACCTTCACATCCACCGGAGGAGACAGAGCCAGAAATAATCACTCGGTCCCTATCCCTGGGTGAGCTACGTGAGCTCCGGAGAGAGTTCACACGGCAGGCGAACGAGTCCATCCTGACCTGGCTGCTCCGAATCTGGGATGGCGCCGCTAACGACACAATTCTAGATGGAAGTGAAGCAAGACAACTGGGATCCCTGTCTCGAGATGTCGTCATTGATCAGGGGATTGGAAGGAGGCAGGAAACTCTCAGCCTCTGGCGGCGACTGTTGTCCAGTGTAAGGGAGAGATACCTTTGCAAGGAGGACCTCCACGTACAGCAAGGACAGTGGAACACGATGGAACAAGGTATCCGGTGCTTGAGAGAATTGGCTGTACTGGAGATAATCTTCTCAGAGGACGAAAGATTCCCTAAAAGTCCAGATGGTGTACAGTGCACATCCCAGATGTGGTTGAAGTTTGCACGACTCGGGCCAGAAATGTATTCCCGCTACCTAGCAACGCTGCAATGGAGGGAGGGAGAGGACAAGGTTGGTGCATTGGTCAGCAAACTCAGGATTTATGAAGACACTGTCACCGCCCCATTACGAGCCCACGTCTCATCGGTGGAAACCAAACTGGCTGAACATGTCCGAAGCCTGGAAGAGAAGATTGAAGAAGGACACCAGAGGCTAAGAGAAGAAATTAAGGAAGGGATCTTCCATACCTCGCCAGGACAAACAAGGGTCTCTGCTATCAGGAGCCAGCGTCCCCCAGCTAAGGAGAGAGGGTACACTCCACGTGGCAATCTATGGTTTTACCTCCAAGAGCACGGAGAAGATATGAGGAAGTGGGATGGGAAACCCACCTCTTCCTTAGCAGCCCGGGTACGTGAATTGAAAAGAGGGACAAGTACCACAAGGAACTCTTCGAGGATGAATGCTGCTCCAGTCTCTCGTAGGCAAGACTCCAGACGGCCCAGGAATGATGATATGTCTGATCCTCTTGAAGGGACTTCCAGGTCATCCTTACAAGAAGAGCGCAACGAGTACCATGACCAGGACTAGGGGTGCCCTGCCTCTAGCCAGGTAGAGGAGAGGGACAATCGAGTCTATTGGACAGTGTGGATTCGGTGGCCTGGCACATCAGAGCCACAAAGATATAAGGCTTTAGTTGACACCGGCGCACAATGTACTTTGATGCCATCAAGATACATAGGGGCAGAATCCATCTCTATTTCTGGGGTGACAGGGGGATCCCAACAGCTGACTGTACTGGAAGCTGAAGTGAGCCTGACTGGGAAGGAATGGCACAGACACCCCATCGTGACTGGCCCAGAGGCCCCGTGTATCCTTGGCATAGATTACCTGAGGAGTGGGTATTTCAAAGACCCAAAAGGACTTCGTTGGGCGTTTGGCATAGCTACTGTGGAGGCAGAGGAAATTAGACAGTTGAACACCTTGCCTGGCCTCTCAGAGGACCCCTCTGCTGTGGGACTGCTGAAGGTTGAAGAACAGTTGGTACCGATAGCCACAGCAACCGTGCACCGTCGGCAATACCGCACCGACCGAGACTCTGTGACTCCCATACATAAGATGATCCGTGAACTGGAGACCCAGGGGGTGGTCAGCAAGACTCGCTCACCCTTTAATAGCCCTATATGGCCAGTGCGTAAGTCCAGCGGAGAGTGGAGGCTGACGGTGGATTACCGTGGACTCAATGAAGTCACACCACCCCTGAGTGCTGCTGTGCCGGACATGCTGGAGCTCCAGTACGAGCTGGAGTCCAAGGCAGCCAAGTGGTATGCCACCATTGACATTGCCAACGCCTTCTTCTCCATTCCTTTGGCAGCGGAGTGCAGGCCACAATTTGCTTTCACTTGGAGAGGTGTGCAGTACACCTGGAATCGACTGCCTCAGGGGTGGAAACACAGTCCCAGTATTTGCCATGGACTGATCCAGACTGCACTGGAAAAGGGCGAGGCTCCAGAACATCTACAGTACATTGATGACATCATTGTATGGGGGAACACAGCGGGGGAAGTCTTCGAGAAAGGAGAGAAGATAATCCAGATCCTCCTAAGAGCTGGTTTTGCCATTAAACGAAGTAAGGTCAAGGGACCTGCTCAGGAAATTCAGTTCTTAGGAGTGAAGTGGCAAGATGGACGTCGCCTAATTCCAACGGAGGTAATTAACAAAATAGCAGCCATGTCCCCACCAACCAGCAAGAAGGAAACACAGGCTTTCCTAGGCGCTGTGGGCTTTTGGAGGATGCATATCCCCGAGTACAGTCAAATTGTAAGCCCTCTCTACCTTGTGACACGGAAGAAAAATGATTTCCAGTGGGGCCCTGAACAACAACAGGCCTTTGAACAAATCAAACAGGAGATTGCCCATGCGGTAGCCCTTGGGCCAGTAAGGACAGGACAGGACGTGAAGAACGTGCTCTACACTGCAGCCGGGAAGAATGGCCCTTCTTGGAGCCTCTGGCAGAAAGTGCCTGGGGAGACCCGAGGACGACCGCTGGGATTCTGGAGTCGGGGATACAAAGGATCTGAAGCCAGCTATACACCAACTGAAAAAGAGATCCTGGCTGCTTATGAAGGACTTCGAGCTGCCTCAGAAGTGATCGGCACCGAAGCGCAGCTCCTCCTGGCACCCCGACTACCAGTGCTGGGCTGGATGTTCAAGGGGAGAGTTCCTGCTACACATCACGCCACCGATGCCACATGGAGTAAGTGGATCGCTCTGATCACACAACGAACCCGGATAGGGAATCCTAATCGCCCTGGGATTCTGGAAATTATCACCAATTGGCCCGAAGGTGAGAGTTTCGGACTATCCTCTGAAGAAGAAGAGGAGCAGGTGACACGGGCTGAGGAGGCCCCACCATATGACAAGCTACCAGCAGATGAAAGACGATATGC
The DNA here is from genome assembly GCF_003984885.1 of Neopelma chrysocephalum. NCBI lineage: Eukaryota > Metazoa > Chordata > Aves > Passeriformes > Pipridae > Neopelma > Neopelma chrysocephalum. The sequence goes on along the minus strand of NW_020928574.1, from coordinate 1,449 downwards.
GCTCTTCACGGATGGCTCCTGCCGCATTGTAGGGACAAACCGAAAATGGAAGGCAGCCGTGTGGAGTCCCACACGGCGAGTTGCAGAAGCAACCGAAGGACAAGGTGGGTCAAGTCAGTTCGCAGAGCTTAAAGCCGTTCAGTTGGCTTTGGATATAGCTGAACGAGAGAAGTGGCCAAGACTCTATATCTACACTGACTCATGGATGGTGGCCAATGCTCTGTGGGGATGGCTAGAGCGATGGAGAAAGGCCAACTGGCAGCGCCAAGGGAAACCCATCTGGGCGGCGGAGATGTGGCAGGACATCGCTGGCCGGGTAGAGAAGCTGAGCGTGAAGGTCGGTCACGTAGACGCTCACGTACGCAAGAAACGGGCTAATGAGGAGCATCGCAACAACGAGCAGGCGGACCGAGCTGCCAGGATTAAAGTCTCTCAGGTGGATCTGGATTGGCAACACAAAGGAGAATTATTTCTGGCTCGATGGGCCCATGACGCCTCCGGTCACCAGGGGAGAGATGCAACATACAGATGGGCTCAAGACCGAGGGGTGGACTTAACCAAAGACATTGTCTCACAGGTCATCCATGACTGTGAGACATGTGCTGCCATCAAGCAGGCCAAGCGGGTGAAGCCTCTATGGTATGGTGGACGGTGGTCAAAGTACAGGTATGGGGAAGCCTGGCAAGTTGACTACATCACGCTCCCCAAAACCCGCCAGGGCAAGCGCTACGTACTTACCATGGTAGAAGGAAGTACTGGATGGCTGGAGACATACCCCGTACCTCATGCCACTGCCCGGAATACCATCCTGGGCCTTGAAAAACAAGTCCTGTGGCGACACGGCACCCCGGAGAGAATTGAGTCTGATAATGGGACCCATTTCAAGAATGGCCTCGTAGACACCTGGGCCAGAGAGCACGGCATTGAGTGGGTGTATCATATCCCCTACCATGCACCAGCTGCTGGAAAAGTTGAACGGTGCAACGGACTGCTGAAAACCACCCTGAAGGCACTGTGTGGGGAGACTCTCAAACACTGGGAGCTGCATTTAGCAAAGGCCACCTGGTTGGTCAACACGCGAGGCTCCATTAATCGAGCTGGCCCTGCCCAATCAGAACCTTTGCATACTGTAGATGGAGATAAAGTCCCCGTGGTGCATATGAGAGGTATGTTAGGGAAGACTGTTTGGATTAGTCCCACCTCAAGCAAAGGCAAACCCATCCGAGGGATTGTTTTTGCTCAAGGACCTGGTTTCACCTGGTGGGTAATGCAAAAAGATGGGGAGACACGTTGTGTACCACAAGGGGACCTAATTTTGAGTGAGAATGGTCCGTAATGTTTCATTGTACATATGTGTATATAGTTTTAAAGAGACATAGTTTTTAAGGGGGTTAATTTGGGCATGACATGGATGGCATAGAATAAGGGGTGGATAATGTCCTGGTTAGA
>NW_020928573.1:0-529 GCF_003984885.1 Neopelma chrysocephalum | reverse complement strand
TACCAGGGAATAATAACAAAACTCTGTGAAAACAGTTTTGTGATCGTGCTTTCAAAACAGTCAGCAAAGCTGTATTCAGTGCCATTCATTTTGTTCTTTATTGCTTTCTAAATTGTCAATGGTTATTGGAATGTTTAAAACACATTAAGTTAGATGTGTCCCTGAAAATAAAAAAAAAAAGGCTTGAAAATGTTATTAAAGGTATATAAGATGGTAAACAGCCTTAGGGCTTAGCTCCAAAGATGTTGGCATACTGTCAACCTCCCTTATTCAAACCATTGCAAATGATGTCAAAGAGGTGGTTAGAAGATGGTGATTGAGTGTCTTTTCAATGATCAGCAAAGCCTGATCAGATCTTTCCAGCTTTGCAGGGTAGCTGAAATGATCAAAAATGATTCCTGATTTAATATAGAACCACAGGGCTGTGTCCAGTGATTTATCATCTGAGGAAAACCCTTGAGCAGCAGATAGCTTTTCCTCCTCTAAGAAGCAAAGTGGAAAGCAGGATGCTTCAGCCTGTCTCTGCTCT
>NW_020928572.1:0-513 GCF_003984885.1 Neopelma chrysocephalum | reverse complement strand
TACCAGGGAATAATAACAAAACTCTGTGAAAACAGTTTTGTGATCGTACTTTCAAAACAGTCAGCAAAGCTGTATTCAGTGCCATTCATTTTGTTCTTTATTGCTTTCTAAATTGTCAATGGTTATTGGAATGTTTAAAACACATTAAGTTAGATGTGCCCCTGAAAATAAAAAAAAGGCTTGAAAATGTTATTAAAGGTATATAAGATGGTAAACAGCCTTAGGGCTTAGCTCCAAAGATGTTGGCATGCTGTCAACCTCCCTTATTCAAACCATTGCAAATGATGTCAAAGAGGTGGTTAGAAGGTGGTGATTGAGTGTCTTTTCAATGATTAGCAAAGCCTGATCAGATCTTTCCAGCTTTGCAGGGTAGCTGAAATGATCAAAAATGATTCCTGATTTAATATAGAACCACAGGGCTGTGTCCAGTGATTTATCATCTGAGGAAAACCCTTGAGCAGCAGATAGCTTTTCCTGCCCTAAGAAGCAAAGTGGAAAGCAGGATGCTTCAGC
>NW_020928571.1:0-1077 GCF_003984885.1 Neopelma chrysocephalum | reverse complement strand
CTTTAAGCTCTGCCAAAATCCCCAGCACCTCCTGCCTGTGCCTTTTTTATCCAGCCGTTTCCCCCACAAACACCATTTCCCTGCTTGCTTGCCCATAGCATCTTGCGACCAACCCACTAATCCTCCTGCTAGAGCCTTACCTCTTGCTCTCTCTCCTCATGATATTGCTCCTGCCCAAAAGCAAAGATGATTGGGCAGACCCAGCATCATCTCCCCAGCCTCACTTCTCCATCCCATCCATGGCTCTGATGGGAGAAGGTGAAAGCAAAGTCCACCACTACCCCGTCCTTTCCCCTAAACATTGGTCCCAGAAGCCCTAGCAACCTCAGGGTGCTCAGGCTTTCTGAGGAGGGTGGCAGACAGAAAGAAATAAGGACCCTGCCATTCCTTACCGGCTCTTGGGAAACCCTCCTTGGGGGAGTCACCATCCAGAAGGGGCTCTATGAATTCCACATGGATCTGAGCCCTCTGCTGTGAACAGGAGCAGACAAACCCTGGCAGGGCTGGGAGAGCAGAAAGGGCACGAGGGACCTGTTTTTACTGTATTTGCTTACATGCTGAATTTTCATTTACAGTCACCACCACACCAGGACTCATCACCCAGCACAGCATCACTGAAAAGGACCCCTGCATCAAGACTCCAGATCCAGGTACCCTGGATGTAGGGAAGGAGAGGGAAAGAGCTGGGATCCGGCCCACTGATACATAGGGGGATCCTGAAAGCATTTTCAAATGGGGAGAGAGTGAAAATCCATAGAGATTTACCAGAGCTGGAAGAATTAAACTTCAGTTTTTCATCCCAAGTAGGAAAGGCTAAGGATGAGGAAAAAAGCATGAGCGTGTCTCATGCCTGGGCACACAGGGAACTGGGGGGAGAGGGGTTTTATCCTTGGTAGGAGACATGTGAAAACTTTTGGCTACATGTCCTCCCCCAAGTGCCCAGGGAAATGCTGAGAGCAGCAGCACCAAAGAAGAACATCCCTGTAGGCCCAGGGGAAGCCCTCACCACACATAGGTCCCAAAACTCAGAGTCTTCAGTCTTTCTGAGGATGGTGGCAGACAGCAAGAAATAAGGAG
>NW_020928570.1:0-508 GCF_003984885.1 Neopelma chrysocephalum | reverse complement strand
GTAACTGGGTTTAGGGAGTCCCTTCAGATAATCTGGGAAGGGGTAACGTCCCTGAGAAGGCAGCTGGAAGGGCAGCACCCATCTGCAAAGCCCACATGGCTGATTGCTGAGCACTCTCCATGCACAATCCCAGCAAGGACTCCAACTAAACCTTCCAGTCATCCAGACACCATGGTCCTCTTTGCATTTGACCTCACAGTCTGAGAATAGGAAAGCAGGTTTGCTCAGAGGGGCCATTGGCTCTTCCCAAGTAGTTCCAGCAAGGATTTTTCCCCTCCAGGCTGCCCAGAGATCCATGGCCTGATGAGGATCAGCTATCGCAACAGCATCAGCCAACTCCGGGTGGGACATTGGCTGGAACTGCAGTGTCAGACTGACAAGAGGGATTATGGAGTGTTCTGGGTCCACCAGGACAAGAATGGGACCCTTCACTTCATTGTCTTCATCTCTTCCCTGTCCCAAGTCACCTTCAAGGGGAATCAGAGAACATCCACACGCTTCGAGGCCA
>NW_020928569.1:0-1023 GCF_003984885.1 Neopelma chrysocephalum | reverse complement strand
TGGGTTTAGGGAGTCCCTTCAGATAATCTGGGAAGGGGTAACATCCCTGAGAAGGCAGCTGGAAGGGCAGCACCCATCTGCAAAGCCCACATGGCTGATTGCTGAGCACTCTCCATCCACAATCCCAGCAAGGACTCCAACTAAACCTTCCAGTCATCCAGACACCATGGTCCTCTTTGCATTTGTACTTCCATCCCATGGACAGAGCAGATTTTTCCCAAAGGGACCATTGGCTCTTTCCAAGTGGTTCCACAAGGATTTCTCTCCTCCAGGCTGCCTGAGGATCCATGGCCAGATGTATGAGATGAAGGTCAGGTTTCATGACAATATCACCCAGCTCCAGGTGGGACAGCGGCTGGAACTGGAGTGTCAGACTGACAGTGATAGTGGAGTATCCTGGGTCCGCCAGGACAAGAGTGGGACCCTTCACTTCATTGTCTTCATCTCTTCCCTGTCCCAAGTCACCTTCAAGGGGAATCAGAGAACACCCACACGTTTCAAGGCCAGCAAAGACAACACTACCTATCGGTTGGTAGTGAAGTCGTTCACACAGCAGGATGAAGGGAACTATTTCTGCCTCGTGAACATCAACCAAATGTTGTACTTCAGCCATGGCCTGCCTGCCTTCTTCACAGGTCAGCAACACCTACACCCAACCTCTTTAAGCTCGGCCAAAATCCCCAGCACCTCCTGCCTGTGCCTTTTTTACCCAGCCGTTTCTCCCACAAACCCCATTTCCCTGCTTACTTGCCCAAGGCATCTTGGGACCAACCCACTCATCCTCCTGCCAGAGGCTCCCAGCCTGCTGTCACTCTTCATGGGATTGCTCCTGCCCAAAGACAAAGATGATTTGATAAACCCAGCATCAACTCCCCATCCCCACTTCTTAATCCCATCCCTGCCTCTGAAATCAGAAGACTAAAGCAAAGTCCACCTCTCTCTCCTTCCTCACCACACATAGGTCCCAAAACTCAGTGTCTTCAGTCTTTCTGAGGATGGTGGCAGACAGCAAGAAATAAGGAG
>NW_020928568.1:0-3351 GCF_003984885.1 Neopelma chrysocephalum | reverse complement strand
GTCTTCAGTCTTTCTGAGGATGGTGGCAGACAGCAAGAAATAAGGAGGCTATAGCTCCTTACTGGCTCTTGGGAGACCCTCCCTTGGGGAGTCCCCATCCAAAATAAGCTCTATGAAGTCCCTCCAGAGCTGAGCCCTATGCTGTGCACAGGAACAGTTGTGCCCTGGGCAGGGACGGGAGAACAGAAGGTCAGGAGAGACCTGTTTTATTGTGTTTCCCCACATGCTGAATTAATCCATTTTCATTCACAGTCACCATCACAGTGGCACCCAGCACACCAGGACCCACCACCCAGCGTGGCATCACTGAAAAGGACCCCTGCCTCAAGACCTTGGATCCAGGTAGCTCGATAAATGGAGGGAGAGGGGAAGAGTTGGGGTTACATCCACTGATACTGAGGGGGATCTTGCAAGTATTTTGGGATGGAGGCAGAGTGAAAATCCACAGCACTTCAGCAGATTTGGAAACATTAAACACCACATAGTTTCATCCCAAATAGGAAAGGCCCAGGATGAGGTACAAAGCAGGAGTATGTCTCACACCTGGGCATGTTTGGAAGAGGGGGGGGAGAGAGGGAAGAGCCTTGGGAGCTCTGGCAGGTTTTACCCTCTTCAGGAGACACAAGAAAATATTTGGCTATGTGTCCTCCCACAAGTGCCCAGGGAAATGCTGAAAGCAGCAGCACTAAGGAAGAACATCCCTGCAGGCTCAGGGGAACCTTTCTGCCTCACCACCAGCCTCGTGGAATGCCAGGCAGGGCCCTTGGCAGCTCCCTTGGCTCCAGGAGAACTGGCCCTAACACCATCTGTGAGCATCTGCTGGATCTTTCCCCTTCTCTATTCCTACAGAGACAACAGTGCAGGAAGAGCTGAATTCCTTCTGTCACACCTTCATCTGGGTCCCCTTGACAGGCCTCTGCCTCCTGATCCTCCAGCTCCTGGGGATCACCATCATGCTGTGTCAAAGGAAGACTCACCGGAACCCGCTCTAGATCCACCTTGGGCCTGAAACCACAGCCCTGTCCCTCAGGGCCATGGATGTTCCAGTGATCTGCTTTGGGAGGCATCAGAGAACCAGGACACAGGCAAGGCAAGACAAGGACCACTGTTAAAATCACTGTCTGCATATCTTCCAACAAATTGCCTCCACATTTCCACAGTGACCTTCCCTTCCCACTTCAGCTCTTTCAAATGGTTTTGTAGCAAGAAGGTGCAATGATCTGACTGCAGGCATCAGGGGCTGTTTCCCCACCAAAAAGCCATGTGTTATCCCTGGGAAGCATTTCCTTGAAAATGTGTTTTCTCTGTCGAACGCAGTTGAATGTGGACTGTGACACAAAACAAAATTAAATGAATACCAAGCAGCAGCGTTTTCCTGTATTTCTCTACTCCCTGTAAACTTTGTTATACTTTCAAATTAAATTATTCTTTTATGATCCACAATCTGAATATTTATTGCTAGACCTATTGCTATGAGAGCCTATAGATGTCAATCCTGTAAGGAAAAACAGGACATGGGGGTTAAAATCAAAAAGCATTTCAACAGGAGGAACACAGGTACAGCAAAGTCCTCACTACTGAATGGAATCCTAATGTGGGATAATCAGAGCAAAACAAAACTCCAAGCAATGTAAAATACACGTATTTGGCCATTATTAACTGACATTACTGACAGTGATGCTCCACTGAGCATTGCTGCACTAAGACCACAGTCCTGCAGCAAGAGCAGTGCAGCCAAAACCCTCCTGACACTGCAGATGAATGGATGGAAGAACTGGAAGCAGGATATCTTTGGGTTTGGGGGGTGGTTTTGTTTGTTTTGTGGGGTTCAATTGTTGTTATTTCAGTAGTCTTCATTTGCACAGAAAATCAGCATCTAGGAAAAGAATTACACCACTGAGTTGTAAGCCCAAAATCCACTGCATGGTGGAATCTACTGATTTTTGATCAGTAGTTCAGAAACACAGAACACAGTTGCTCTCTTTCCAGCCCAGTGCCAAAACCAGGAGGCTCTGGGAGGGTTCCTGCCTCCCTCAATGCATCTTCACACTGATCATCCAACCAGCTCTCCACAGGGCATAAGTCACACAGCACCAGAAAACTTCACATATCTCAGCAGTCTAACAGCACCTTTCCTCACTCACCAACATCCTGCAAGGCCCAAATAAATAAACCCAGTTCCTAAACCATTTTCCATAACTCAGCTCTGAGTAGCAGCCCCAAGAGCAAATGGCATTGAAATCAGCAGCACCAGCTTTCTGACACACTCAGGAAAAAGGGGCTTTCTTTGTAAAGGAGCAAAAAAAAAAAAAAGAAAAGAAAGAAAGAAAAAAACCACAGAAAAATAACAACAGGAAAGTTTGTATGTGCAAAGCTCCAGGAAGCATCACCCATGTACAGGTGGTCACTCAGAGGCAGCAGCAAGGGCCCTCTCTGGTGAAGCAGACAAGGGGTTTCTTGGCAGGGCGGAAGCTCCTGTGGTTAGAGAAGTTGTTACAAGTTGTTAAAACAAAGAAAAAGCAAATCATACCCCTGGGCATTGGGCACTCTCAGTGTGTTCAGCTCACTGCCCACCTGCCTTGCACAAAGCAGCTTTTCCTGAGCAATTGCAGAGAGAAGAATCGAGCACCTGACACACCCGGCTGTGTGTCAGGAATGTGTGTACTTGGAGATAAATGAGACACGTGGATCTAGGCCATGAAACACCTGTGTCTCACTTGCTGGGTATGAGAATACTCTGGACTCTGCCATCCACATGAGACTCCCTGAGTGTGCTCAAGAGAAGGATGCAAAATACCTGCCAAGAAACACAACCTGGGGCCTTCAGCCAAAGGATGGGACTTGCCCGTGACTTCTGTGGAGGTGGAGCTGCTGTGGACCTCCAGAGGGCTGGGAGACAGCAGGCTGGGGTGTCTGATCCTACCTCAGGCATGAGCAGTCATCAGTCGGGAGCTCTAGGGGAGTCATCGAGGCAAATTCCTTCAGGCACAATTAAGAACTGATAAGGAAATATGACCCCAATTGAGGACTAGAACTGAACTTCTTCAGGAATTTTCTTTTCCCCTGCATTTTGCAACAGATGCCAAGCACTGTCTCTTTACCCAAGAGGGTCTCGATGACATCACATCCTCCCCAAAGTGTGACCCAGCCTCCCAAGTTGAGATAGAAACATCGTCTGAGCTGCACTGCACCATCTCCAAAGACAGACACCCCCAGCAGAAGATGGACGGGTCTCCTGCCCTGCTCCTCCTGCTCGCTCTGGGACTCTGTGAGTATGGACAGAGGGTGGTGCAGCTCCATTCAGTGGGAGAAGCAAGGAAAAATCCTTCCACTGAATCCAAGGAATTGGGA
>NW_020928567.1:0-6815 GCF_003984885.1 Neopelma chrysocephalum | reverse complement strand
CTTTAAGCTCTGCCAAAATCCCCAGCACCTCCTGCCTGTGCCTTTTTATAACCAGCTGACTCTCCCACAAACTCCATTTCCCTGCTTGCTTCCCCAAGGCCTCTTGGGACCAACCCACTGGTCCTCCTGCCAGAAGCTCCCTGCTTGCTATCTCTCCTCATGGTATTGCTCCTGCCCAAAGGCAAAGATGATTAGGCAGACCCAGCATCATTTCCCCATTCCCACTTTTCAACCCCTCCATGGCTCTGAAGGGAGAAGAGTAAAGCAAAGTCCAGCACTACCCCCTCCTTCCTCACCACACATAGGTCCCAAAACTCAGAGTGTTCAGCCTTTCTGAGGATGGTGGCAGACAGCACGACATAAGAAGCCTACAGCTCCTTATTGGCTCTTGGGAGACCCTCCTTGGGGGAATCTCCATTCAAAAGGGGCTCTATGAAGCCCTAATATGTGTATGGGAAAAACTATAACCTGGGCAGGGGTGGGAGAACTGAAGGGCAGGAGAGACCTGTTTTACTGCATTTCCCTACTTGCTGAATTCATCCATTTTCACTTTTAGTCATCACCACACCAGGACCCACCACTCAGCGTGGTATCACTGGAAAGGACTCCTACGTCAAGACCCCAGATCCAGGTAGCCTGGGTGCAGGGAGGGAGAGGGGAGCAGCTGGGTTCTGGCCCACTGATGCCACTGAAACCTGCAGGCATTTTGGAGTGGGAGGAGAGTGAAAATCCACAGAGCTTTATCAGAGTTGGAAGGATTAAACTCCAATGTTTCATCCCACATAGGAAAGGCTAAGGATGAGGTAAAAAGCACGAGCATGTCTCATGCCTGGGCACACTGAGAAGAGGGGGAGGGAGGGCAGAGCCTTAAGGGCTGGGAGTGGTTTTAGCCTCATCAGGGGAAAGAGAAAATTTTTGGCTACATGTCCTCCCTCAAGTCTCTGGAAAATGGTGAGAGTAGCAGCCCAGGGGAAGCCCTCTGCCTCACCACCAGCCTCATGGAACACCAGGCAGGGCCCTTGGCAGCTCCCTTGGCTCCACCAGAACTGGCCCTGACACCAGCCCTGAGCACCTGCTGGACCTTTCCCCTTCTCCATTCCTGCTCAAAGCTTGGACTCAATGATCTTGGAGGTCTTTTACAAACTTAATGTTTCTGTGCTTTTTTGACCTTTACCCTTCTCTATTCCTTCAGAGTCCAGCACAGAGAAGGACCTGAATTCCTTCTGTGATGGTATCATCTGGGTTCCCTCGGCAGGCGCCTGCCTCCTGCTCCTCATTGCCCTGGCCATCACCATCCTGCAGTGCCCAAGTAAGGCTCACCACAATCCCTATAGATTCACCTCCGGCCTCAAACCACAGCCCTGTCCCTCAGAGGGATGGATGTTCTGCCTGCTTTGTGAGGTATCAGATAACCAGGACACAGTCAATGCAAGAGAAGGACTACTGTTAAAATCACTGTCTGTATTTTCCTCATCGGTAGGCTTAGGCTGAAAAATAATTAACAACTTAGAATCATAGAATCAGAAATTTATTTAGGTTGAAAAAGACCTTCAAGGAAGAAAATTGATTAGAAACAGACAGAACTTACTGTATGAACTGTCTTGGCTCTACCATCCTTAAATTGGTGTGTCAGAGATTAATGTACCAGGGCCTGAAACATTCTGACACATCAGGGTAAATATGCTCCAGCATATGCTGAGACTCCCAGAAGCAGCTTGAGCTGTAACTAAAAAAGTAACTTCATTACACAGGTTCAGAGACTGCCACAGTTTAAGCAGGAATGCAGAATCTCTGGGTCAGCAAAAGCCCTTTGGTGAAATTTCGTGTTTGAAATGAAGTTAAGCTACCCTGAGCAAGCAGTGAGTGCAAATGGATTTAACTCAATTTAGCTCACTGAAATCAGTTCAACTCTCCAGTACCCCAGAAGTTATGACTTCATTAATCCAGCTCTGCTCATTTGCCTGAACACCAGCAGTTCTGCTGCTGAATTAACCTAACTAGATCCTCCCTGACCCTGAGGCCTGGAGCTGATGCCAGATGAATTTACCAGCTGACCCAGCTGAAAAAGCACCATTTTTCAGCATCCTTCAGCCCTGAAAAAATACTAATCTCCATACTCTGCAGAGATAGGAAGGAATACATGAAAAAGCATTAAGGAGACACAGCCAAAAATCATTCTCCTTGGGGGAAGTAGCTGATGATGCAGCAGAGTGCCTGGACTTGGTCCAAATTCCCTCTGAAGTTACCAGGAGCCAAGAGCTCTCCACATACTGTGGCATTCCCTGGTGACCTGCAACACTGTTAACCTACAAACACCACTCAGTGATTTACTTCTGCCTTTTAACACTGATGTAAAACGATCAGTGAAAAGCCATCAGCTGCAGTTAATTTCTGCAGCAGCCTAAAACCTCCAGGATAGATTAATACTTGGGCTAAAATTAATGGCAGAACACTGTATTTTGCTGAATACATCCCAAAGTAACAACAGAGATGCTAAAATGGGGAAGAGCATCGTTCAACTTGGTTGCATGTGGAGTGCCACTCACCTCTTGTAGAAACAATTCCTGCTAAGGGATTTTCAGCAACATGCCAAAGTCAACAGAAATAATTCACCCTCTGGATTCCCAGGCTGACCCTACTACTGCTACTCACCTCACATTTTAATTCATCAAAATGTTTAAGTGGAATATTGAGGTAACAGGAGCTGCAGCACCACTCCCTGGCAGGGATTTGCTTAAAAATAAACTTGGTTTATCCGTGGTTAATTTTAAAGGTATCAGCTGCTGGGGAACACCAGACCCACCTTGCTGCAGTGTTTCTTTACTGAGCTGTGACTTGGTAGCTTTGAACTAAAACATTTTCTTTCTTATTTTAGAAACCAGAAGACGAAGGTGGAGGCGTAAAAGGTTAGTAAGTGACAGGCATTGGCAATTTTCCCTTAAACTTGGCACCCTCAGGCAACAAAGCAGGAAGGTGCCCAAAAGCAACCTAAAAATTCTTCATCCGATAGCCGTTGGATGGGAGGGGACTGTGAAATGACTTAAGGGCAAAAACGAGACAGAAGATTCTCTTGTTCTGTGTTTTTGGATTTGTTTGCAGTTTTTGTTTGGGGTTTTTTTGTGATTAAGTAGTTCAAATCACTTGGCCCTGACACACCAGTAGATATAAAACATAAAGACAGGTGGTGCTTGTGGCAGACCAAAAAAATCACCACGGCTTCAGGCCTCCATTTCCCCTGCAGGCATTAAGGAACAGCAGCAGGGAGGCTGCTGCAAACTTGGATGACTTTCCTGAGAAACAGCACTGCAGACAGGAATAGATTTAGAGGCAACCCAGTTTCTAGGGCACATGGAGATCCTTCTTTTATGTTTTCCCTCCTGCCACCCCAACCCGCCCATCATCCTGAATCACAAGGAAAACACCATCACAAGGAGAATTGCAATTTGCCAGTTTGGAAAAAGAAATGCTTTTGCCCATGTGCATTATCCTTCTGCAAAAAGACCTCCCTGCAGCCAGTTTCTTCACCTCCCCTGCTCTGCAGGAAACCACTTCTGCAGTTTTGCAAGCCTTGGGCACCCTGGGGCTTGTGGCCAGAGACCCACCAAGAAATCCCCACTACTGCTCCAGGCAGCCAGTGCTGGGCTAGTGCTTGGAAAAGCTGGGTTGCCAAGAAAGTTTGGGACAGCATGTTCACAGCTCTGGAGCCTCATTCTTTGCAAATCAGAGCATCTTTTAAATCAGATAAATTCATGTTCTTTGTTATACAGCCATGGGGCTTATAGTAAGAAAGGTAATTGTCTTTCAGTTGTCTAAATTAATACAATCACTCAGAGAAAGACCACCCTCCCCTACTATAGTAGATCCCTACAATTGTTTGTGTTTTTTTTTAAAGACAGAATGCATTTTTTTTACCCATCTGAAAAAGGGAACAGTCTGTCAGTTTTACAATGGATATTTATTACACCCAGGACTCTTCTGATCCTTGTCTGCCTTTCCAAGGGAGAAATGATAATGAAAAGCTGTCCATGCTGCCTTGTTTAGGATGATGTTTGCATTCTTCACTTATTTCAACCCCTGTTGCCAGCCCTGGACAGGGATGTTCTGTCCCTACAGAGAAAAAATATCTGCCCAGCTCTTCAGTTCTGCACCAATGGAGCAGTTGGGTTACAAGGACCTCAGGAAATCAAGGACACCTTTCCTTCAGCTGCACTAACATGACATGGTTTAAGAAATTGTAGCATATTTCAGTTTTTATTTAGAGAGGAAATTTCTGCTGCTCTGAGCAACTCCCAATTATTGAAATGAAGCTCTTTAGAAGTTAATAGTGCAATTCACTGCATGAAAGAGCACCTAAGGATCTGGCCTGGGATTCTTGCTGGCAGCAGAATGATTCATTTTCCACCACAAATTAATCTTCAGTAAAGAAGGGTGCCAAATCTCCAATTTGTTAGATCAGCATAAAACTCTTAGGTCCTGGAGACCAGCAATTTCTATCATTTTGGGTGCACTCTGCCTGTCTAGAAAGCCTCCTTTCAAACTCCTCTGCAGTAAACAGGTTGCAATAAGAAAAATTCTCTAGGAATTGATAACAGCTTGTCCAATCAAAAAAAAACCCCAAGGTCTTCTTTATTCATTCATTTCTGAATGTGGAGAAAGGCTTGGTGAGAGGACAGGAGTGAGCAGAAGTCAGAGGTAAATTAAACTCGCACTCTTTTTTTAAATTAGAGTAAGAATTGATCATCAGTGTTTCTTAAGAACATCCTTCTGCTGGCTGTCACTACCTGAAATGTAGGCAGATCCTTCACTAGGATCATCAAAGATGATTTCAGAACATTTTGCAGCTTGCTCTTGCAGGTCCCTGGCTGCAGACCAAGGCTAAACAAGATCATCAGCTCATCACACAATTAATTGCCTTTCTCTTCCTTTCCCATCAAAGGAAATCAAACCCTTTTCTCTCTCTCCAGGCCTGTGCAGGGGAAGCCCCACACCAAACCCGGCATGATAAACTGACACCTTGCAGCATCCACACCTTTGGGCTTCTGGATCGTCCCCCGGGTGCTGTCAGCACACAAACCCATCTCCTACGTTCTCTACACTGTGACTGCACCTCATGCACTCTGCCCTGGCAAACTGGAAAAGACAAGATGGAGCACAGACACCCAGACAACCAGCAGCACTGTTTCTGGGAACTGCACCCTAAAGCACAGCTCCTTCCAAAACTGGAGCTTTTCAAATCGATTCCCAAGGCCAAACGCCCTCTCTGTTCCCAGTGACAGGGTTCAGGCAAAGGAACCAGGTCAATCCTGATGCTGACAGGCATCAGTGACAAGCAGATGAGGAATAAGGAATAAATCTCTACTCAAGGGCGTGTGCTACTTCTTTCTAAAATGCAGCCAGGCTTTGAATTCACTACAAAGTGACTTGGAAATAAATGCTCTCACTTAACACATCCTCTGTCTGTGGTTGCCATCTCTCTCCTAGGATTTTTACTGTTTCATCTAATCTATTACAAGGCTGCACTGAGAAAGTAAATATGGATTAAAGGGCCTTACTTCTTGTGTTTTTACAGTTCTGTGGGTAATGTTTTGTTTCCCTCATGCTATTCCTCTTCTGCTGTTACCCCCAATTCCACCGATTTCAGCAGGAGTTTGGCCCGAGCAAGGAAGGTGGGATTTGTTTGTTTCTGAAAGAAACAGATGAGAGGTAACAAAAATAGTCTCTGTCAATTGTTTTGGTTAACAATAATGGGACTTTTAACATGTTGATTATTTAGGGACATGTTGATTGACTGCAGTAAATTCTGTTTATTCAGATATGCAAGCTCCAGGAAGCATCACCCATCCCCATGTGCAAATGGTCACTCAGAGGCAGCCCCAGGGCCCTCTCTGGTGAAGCAGACAAGGGGTTTTTGGGCAGGGCGGAAGCTCCTGTGGTTAGAGAAGAGAACCACGAGTCGCTAAAAAAAAAAGAAAAAGAAAAGCCCTTGGGCACTGGGCGCTCTGGTGGGTTTCTGCTCACAGACCACCTGCCTTGCACTTTCCCTGAGTAAATGCAAAGAAGAATTGACCATAGAGAAATTGCAGAGAGAACAATCGAGCACCTGAAGAACCTGGCTGTGTGCCAGCAAAGCCTGTGCTTGAAGATAAATGATACACATGGATCTATGCCATGAAACATCTGTGTCTCACTTGCTGGGTAAGACAATACTCTGGGCTTTGCATTCCACATGAGACCCCTTGAGTGTGGTCAAGAGAAGGATGAAGAATCCCTTCTGGGAAATGCAAACTGGGACCTTCACCCAAAGCACGAGGCTTGTCTGTGACTTCTGTGGAGCTGCTGTGGACCCACAGAGGGCTGGGGGACAGCAGGCTGGGGCGCCTGATCCTACCTCAGGCATGAGCAGCAGCACTCTGGATCTCTAGGGAATTCATCAAGGCAAACTCTGTGAGACACCATTAAGAATTGATAAGGATAAATGAGCCCAAATTCTGGACTAAAATGGAATTTTTTCAGAAATTTTCTTTTCCCCTGCATTTTGCAACAGATGCCGAGCATCACCTCTTTACCCAAGAGGGTCCTGATGACATCACATCCTCCCCAAAGTGTGACCCAGCCTCCCAAGTCAAGTGACAAAGATCATCTCAGCTGCACTGCGCCGTCTCCAAGGACAGACACCCCCAGCAGAAGATGGACGGGTCTCCTGCCCTGCTCCTCCTGCTCGCTCTGGGACTCTGTGAGTATGGACACAGGGTGGTGCAGCTCCTTCACTGGGAGAAGCAAGGAAAAATCCTTCCACTGAATCCAAGGAATTGGGA
>NW_020928566.1:0-600 GCF_003984885.1 Neopelma chrysocephalum | reverse complement strand
CAGTACAATAAGAGAGGTCTTTAAGGTGTTTCAGATCCTTTATTGCCTGGGATGATTTGTAACCTAAGGGAGGAAGAAGGTGGTGCTCTGTCTTTGTCTCTGCCTGCAAAGATACTGATCTGATATCACTCCCATTGCAGACCAACCCTCCAGGTGTCCTGGCTCTGCTGGATGAAGAGTGTTGGTTCCCCAAAGCTACTGACACATCCTTTGTGGAGAAACTAATGGCAGAACAAGGCAACCATCCCAAATTCCAGAAGCCCAAGCAACTCAAGGATAAAACCGAATTCTGTATAATGCACTATGCAGGAAAGGTACTGGACAGATTGAGCTTTTCTGACTTGGGGAATTTGGGTTGGTTGCCTTGTTCTGCCATTAGTTTCTCCACAAAGGATGTGTCAGTAGCTTTGGGGAACCAACACTCTTCATCCAGCAGAGCCAGGACACCTGGAGGGTTGGTCTGCAATGGGAGTGATATCAGATCAGTATCTTTGCAGGCAGAGACAAAGACAGAGCACCACCTTCTTCCTCCCTTAGGTTACAAATCATCCCAGGCAATAAAGGATCTGAAACACCTTAAAGACCTCTCTTATTGTACTG
>NW_020928565.1:0-315 GCF_003984885.1 Neopelma chrysocephalum | reverse complement strand
GGTCACTTACATGGTTATTGGGGTCACCTACATGGGCCTGGGGTCACCCACATGGTCACTGGGGTCACCTGCCTGGTCATGGGGGTCACCCACGTGGCCTCCAGTGTCACCCTGTCCCTGTGTCCCACACTGTCCCCTCACCCCCCAGGACCCCATCCTACACCCCCCCAACCCACAGTGTCCCACTGTCCCCCAGGGCCACCCCGAGGGCCCGTCCCTGTGTCCCACTGTCCCGGTGTGTCCCACTGTCCCCCAGGGCCCATCCCCGTGTCCCCCTGTCCCCATGTGTCCCACTGTCCCCCAGGGCCTGTCCCC
>NW_020928564.1:0-316 GCF_003984885.1 Neopelma chrysocephalum | reverse complement strand
GGTCACTTACATGGTTATTGGGGTCACCTACATGGGCCTGGGGTCACCCACATGGTCACTGGGGTCACCTGCCTGGTCATGGGGGTCACCCACGTGGCCTCCAGTGTCACCCTGTCCCTGTGTCCCACACTGTCCCCTCACCCCCCAGGACCCCATCCTACACCCCCCCCAACCCACAGTGTCCCACTGTCCCCCAGGGCCACCCCGAGGGCCCGTCCCTGTGTCCCACTGTCCCGGTGTGTCCCACTGTCCCCCAGGGCCCATCCCCGTGTCCCCCTGTCCCCATGTGTCCCACTGTCCCCCAGGGCCTGTCCCC